>NW_027468848.1:21070866-21128366 GCF_046254945.1 Alosa pseudoharengus | reverse complement strand
AAACTCCCGAACAAAAACAATGACCATTACCTGACCGCAGCTTCCTCCAAACCTTTTGTGACAGGCCCCTTCAGTAGATCAATAGCCGAGTCCACTGGCACAGACTGAGAGGATTAGACCAATGTTCTCTCTCTGTGACCTGCTTTAGTGAACTCCTTTAAAACAGAACCGAGTACAGTACAGTGGCAGCCAGTGCTCACAGCTCTCTATGGGATTCCCACGCAACTGCAGCCAGTATAATCCGCCATTTTGGCACAAGTGACAGATTAATCACTTTTTTATTTTGGAAATTGCCACAAAATGAGTACAATGTTTATGTCAATGTTTACACAATCAACAGCACTCGTGGTCATCCGAAGCATATTTTCTGCCTGTAACTGTCTTGTTGGACATGTTTTTCAATTTGGCAGCAGGCCCACTTGAGCAACTCTGCTGGGCTTGACTTCTGTTTGCTTAGCTCATGTTTACTGCTTGCCAGAGAGGCCTCGAGTTTCCATGTATGCGTGAGTGTGTTTGGTGTGTGTTCATTTGTTTGTTTGTGTGTGAGAATATGCGTGTGTGTGTGTGTGTGTGTGAGTGTATGTGTGTGTGTGTGTGTGTGTGTGTGTGTGTGTGTGTGTGTGTGTGCGCGTGTGCATTTGTGTGTATGTGTATGTGTGTGTGTGTGTGTGTGTGTGTGTACATCTCTTTGTGTGTGTGTGTGTGTGTGTGTGTGTGTGTGTGCATCTCTTTGTGTGTGTGTGTGTGTGTGTGTATGTGTTGGTTTGTCCGCTCACAGCTGAACAGATTAAAGGCTAATAGCGGTCTGGGTAAATCCTAGCCTTGCTGAGAGACCCTGGCGCAGAGGCTCTGTGTGTCAGCGATAAGGGGGAAAGGCCACGAGAAAAAAAAACATCAGCATGTTTCCTCTTTTCACACTCTAAGTGTCCCACAAAAGGGTCTTTAAAGCTGCGAGGAAAAGGTCCCTCTCCTCCTCTCCTGCAGCCAATCCTGAGGGCTGGGATGACATTAGGGCGGTGGAGGTGGAGGTGGGTGTGGGCTATGGAGGGTAGGGGTGAGCAATGTTGGAAATGTTCATCTTCTTTTTTGAGGTGGTGGTGCAGAGGTGGCAGTTCCAAACATGGGTTCAGGGTCTGAATCCCAGCAGGCGAGGGCAGGCAGTTTGGGTGAGTTGTGGGTGTATGTTCGGTGTGTGGGAAAGCTGTTGGTGTCAGTGGTGGTGCTGAGGGTGGTGGTGGTGGAGGTGTTTGTTGGGGATGAGGGGGCGGAGGGGGGGGGGGGGGGGGGGGTTACCTCTGTGAGAATGTGGATGAAAGAGAGGAGATGGAGTTGGGGGGGGGGGGGTTTGGAAAGTGAAGATGAAAGCGTCGATAGACAGCCTCTAGCCCAGGCAGTCATTGTTATTCATCTGAGGAGTTGGTGCATGTCTGACTGTGAGAGAGAGAGAGAGAGAGAGAGAGAGAGAGAGAGATGCTGTCTCAGGCCTGGAGGTGTGTGAGGCTGGTATAAGGAGGCTGTCAGCTGCAATGATGCGAACGTATGTATGTGTGTGTGTGTGTGTGTGCGTGTGTGTGCGTGTGTGTGTGTGTGTGTGTGAGTGTGTGTGTATGTCTGTGTGTGAATGTGTTTGTGTGTGTGTCTTTCTTCCTCTCTCTCTCTCTCTCTCGGTATACTGTATGTCTGAATTTCTGTTTGTGTGTGTGTGTGTGAATGAGATGTGTGTGTCTTTCTCTCTTCTTGTCTGTCTGTGTGTGTGTGTGTGTGTGTGTGTGTGTGTGTGTGGTGAGTGTGTATCAGTGTATGAAGTACAAGTGAGTGTGTGGGATTGTGAAATGGACAGAGACAGGCAGAGAGAGAGAGAGAGAGAGAGAGAGAAAGAGAGAGAGAGAGAGAGAGAGAGGACAAAGGGAATGTGAAATGCCCTATGCTGATGTACTCTCTTGTTGCTGTGCACCTGTATGAGTGCGTGTGTCTACCTCTGTGTGGGTGTGTCAAAGTACTGAATATATGGATTTGCCTTTCTGTGTGTGTTTTTGAATGCATCTCTGTGTGCATCTGTATTCACAATGGAGTGTGTTTGTGAACATGTATATGTTTGTGTGTGTGTGTGTGTGCATGAGTTTGTATATCAGTGTGTGTGGGGGTTTGTGAGTGTGTGCATGTGTGTGTGCTCGTATTGACTTTGTGTTCTGCCTGGTTGGGAAAGAAAAAAGGGGGTCCTTCCTTCCTGTGCTGTGTCCCACTGAGAGCGCTCGTTATTGAGAGATGGCGAGGGTGAGCTGCAGCACTGACAAGCTAAGCCTTGGAGGCAAAACACACGCCCATCCGCCCCCCCGACCTCCGCTTCACGCCGCTCCACACACACTCCCGCACTCACCCCTCGGGGCGCCCCTCTGCACCTCAAACGGACAACACAATCCCTCGCTGCTCCACCAACACACACACACACACACACACACACACACACACACACACACACACACACACACACACACACACATCACACACACACACACACATATCACACACACACACACATCACACACACACATATCACACACACACATATCACACACACACACACACACAAACACCCACCACACAAACACACACACACACACACACAAACACCCACCACACAAACACACGCGTGCACACACACACACACACACACACACACACACACACACACACACACACACCCACCACACAAACACACGCGCGCACACACACACACACACACACACACACACACACACACACCCTACTGACAGGCTCATTAATTAACCAGACCTAAAACTATGTCTGAGATGTTGCCCCCTGGAAGCATGTCCGTACATACTTTAGCTGGGAAATGATACAAAGTCATTGCCAAACACAGCAGAGCATCCAACTTGACTTTTGATGAACCCCGCCAAGTGTGGTAGCTAAACGGAAAGAGCCGACTTGCAAATGATTTAGCAGTTTTCCGTTTTACAGCCCCTGCTGGTTAATTAAAGTCAATCCATGGCAAAAAAAAAATAAGATATCAAGATCAGTGGTAGTAATTGCAAATGTTTTTGTTCACTTTACAACTGCTGACAGATCAAGGGAGCTTCCAGAAATGTCATCCAAATTCACAAAATGTGTTTAGATACTGCCCCTCAAAGCTCTAGCGACAAGTTGTGATTAACGTGCGACTACAGCCACGGCTGATCTCAGAAGTGGCAATTTACACAGCTATCCCCTGCCTGAACACAGACCAGATGGATAATGGATTCATCAAAATGACTAGTAGCTCCATCTTCACAGACACTTTTTTGAATTGGAGTGCAGATAATACTGGATGCTATAGACGCCGGTTATTTCTTTCAAAATGACAATATATGCTCAGACAGACAGGCGGACAGGTCGAATTGGATCGTGCGGGCCTGGAACAGAAAGTTAGCAAAAGCGCTTTACCAAAATCACTGAGCATTTGACAAATGACCCAGTGACTGTGTGAGTTTGCAGTCTGCACGAGTCAGAAAATGTGTCAGGCTGACATGGAAAGCCAAGAATCATTCCGATTGCATCTATTCACGGGGTTGTTTGGAGAAGGTGCCTATTTGTACCACTGGCTTTTTGACAGCACATCAGATGTGAAGACGACCCATGAACACATTTCCTCCCCTCTGTCTCTCTTTTTTTAGCTTTTTTTTTGTAGGGCCAGATAACAAGCTGAAAAAGTCTGAGAAAAACTACTGGAACGATATATTTGCCCAACATTTACAACCACAAAATCAGCGTTTTCATTCCAGGTCAAAATCAGTGTTTTCATTTCAGGTCTAGCTTTTTTGTGGGGGGGTAGTGAACTCGAGGGCCATCTACACTCGTCCGTGTCGCACACGTGTGAGCATTTGCACGTTATCGCGTTGCCTCGTATTCGTTTGTTTTCTCGTTAGGGGCAATTTGTCATGCATCCTAATTAGTCCCCTATTGAAAGGTTGACAGAAGTCTCATCTGCCAAAGATCACATAATTTGCTTCATTGTTTCTCCTGACGCGTGTGGGCGCATTAATAGATTTATTTTTTCGCGACGATGATTCCGTCTCAAACACGAATGATTGTAATTAGAAGAAAAATTACTCTGTATGAAACGGAGCAATTAGTGCTAACCATTATCTCTATCACCATCATTAGTGCATGTAGATGGGAATTGTACTGATTCTGCTGCTAACCTCAACAGTTTCAATGTGTGAGTGTGTTTGTGTGTGTGTGTGTGTGTGTGTGTGTGTTTTTTTCTGCATGTGCGTGTCTGTTTTATTTTGTGAAAGCACACTCAATCACGACAAATGATTTGCCTCGGGAAAGGGATCCAAGAATCAAGAGCCGCTCTGTTCGTGGCAGCAAACGCCAAATTCCCACGTTCGGGATGTCAAGTCAAGCTTGCACCGCTAAATTACTCTTTTTTCCTGTGTTGAATTTCACACCCTCTTCCTCTTGTCATTTCCACTCTCTCTCTCTCTCTCTCTCTCTCTCTCTCTCTCTCTCTCTCTCTCTCTCTCTCTCTCTCTCTCTCTCGCTCCCCGCTGCTCATGTCTCCTGCCCCTCCGTATCCCTTTCCAATCCCCTCTCCTCCCTTGGACTTCCCCCGAGGAGCTCACTCTCAGTTATGACCTTATATAAACTCTGAAGTATTCCTCTCCTCTTAAGAGATTGGGGTGTGTCTCAGTTTCTGCCCTGTCTCTTCCCTCACTTTTTCTCTCCCTCGGTCTCTTTTTTTTCTCTACAACTCTCTCTCCCTCTCCTGATAACTCTCCCTCCCTCCCTCCCTCCCTCCCTTCCTCTCATTCCCTTCGTTCTTGAAAACTGTCCAGTGTCTCTGAGTTTCATTCTTTTTCTCTACTCATTTTCTCTCCCCTCTTCCGCTTTTTCTCTTTCTCCCTCCTTTCTCTTCTGTCTCCCTTTTTCTCTATCTCTCCTTGAATCTTCTTACATTTACTCTCCCCCCCTTCTCTCTCTCTCTCTCACACACTCTCACTCACTCACTCCATCTCTACCATCTTCCTGTCCGCAACGCGCCCCAAACAGCGACCCCAGTGACCCCCCCCCCCCCTGCGACCCCTTTCGCTCACTCCTCACTCACCCTGCTGGACGAAGGAGCCGTAGACGAACCACATGGAGTTGTAGAGCGTGGTGGACGAGACGGAGCCCATGGGCAGACGCGGGGGGTTCAGCCAGTTCAGCAGGTACACCAGGATGCCCACCAGGAGCACGGTGCCCGCGATGCAGGCCCACAGCGAGAGGTCGAAGGGCGCCAGGCAGGCGAACATGTCCACCGTGCGCTCGGCCCGGCGCAGCAGCACGCCCACTGAGTAGTCTAGGTAGCGCGTGGTGAAGTCCACTACGCCCTCGCGCTCCGGGGTGATGGTCAGGGCCGAGAGTCCTACGTCTGCCCGCTGGATAAACAAAGAAACACACACACATGGACACACACACACACACACACACACACACACACACAAACATGCGCAAACACACAGGCACAAGAGGAAACTATTAGAGCAAGGACAAATAAACAAACTGAAAACACAGTTTTGACTGAATGCCAGAATTAGACTTACCAACACTCACACACACACACACACGCACACACACACACACACACACACACACACAAACACACACACACACACACACACACAAGCATACACACGCACAAACACACACAGATACACAAAAACACCTGTGCACACCTTTCAGTCCTACCAAATGACCATCAATTCAAAAAAGAAACAAAGAGAAGGGAAGACAAGAGAAAGAAAAGAAGAAAAGAAAGCCAATGGAAAAGGAGAGAGAGAGAGAGAGAGGCTTGGAAGTGAGTCATCATCAGTACACGGCGTCCTGTTCTCAGAGTGCATCATTAACACCATAATGCACCGATAACCACACCTGCTTCTGCGGCCAGTCAGTCTCTCTGATGATTGCCAGTGTTTATGCCGCCGTAACGCCGGACCAGAGCATGCATTAATTCACATTACTCACAGTCGTCTGTTTACAAAAGGTAAGCTGGAGAGCAAGCTCTTTGTGTTCAGGCTGACAGAGCGGAGAAAGACATCAAGACCTCAGAATAACCTTTTTTTAGTGGGATAATACTTTTTAGATTTCATTTTAGCTGGCAGCAATTTTTCACTTCTTCTTCTTTAGTCTTTTTATTGCATCTCTACAAAACTAAACCAAAAAAAAAAAACCAAAACAAACACCAAAAACAGCCTCTTCGACGTCATGCCATGGAGTGTTGGTATGAGCGGAAACAAAAACAACAAACAACAAAAAGAAACCAAGACAAAACAAGAGACTCTCTCTCTCCCTCTCCCTCTCTCTCTTGGGCTTGATGAGCAGGTATGTCAACAGCCGGCCGCTTTAGCATACTAAAGAGAGCCCTCCCGCTGTGGAGTGGCGGGGCGCGGGCAGGTCTCCGTCGGCAGGCTGGCCCATTAGTGTGGATGGGCTCTCGGGGGAGTGGAGCGGGGACCCTGGCTGGCCCCAGTGTTTTTGCGTCGGGGTCAGAGCTCCGGTCTGCCTGGCCAGACAGAGATAATGGCTGCTCCCTCGACCACATCACAAGTGCTACAATCGGACCGCGTCCAACCCCCCACTTCCCACCCACATGCACACGCACACACTCACACACACACACACACACACACACACACACACGCAAACAAACACACCCTCAGTTCAGGAACCCCAGGGAGGTAAGGGGGGCATGGGGACTGGACTAGGAGAGGGGAGTTCTGCTACACACTGTTTCAACTGAGAGAGATGGATTTACTGTCCCTACCTGCCCTGGCTGTTACACAGAGAACAGAAGCATGCAGGCAAACACACACACACACACACACACACACACACACACACACACACACACACACACACACACACACACTCACACAGAATTACACATCTAGTACACTCACCATAACTACACAAACACACACACATATGTGTGGACACACACAAACCCACAGAAATATACACACACTCACACATAACACAACACATATAATAACACACACAAGCACACACACGAGCACACACACGAGCACACACACACACACACACACACACACACACACACACACACACACACACACACACACACTCACACACACACACATCACACTCACACCCCCTCAGAATCACCTAGCACAAAGGGTCTACTGTATCTCATCTCTGGCTCTCCTCATTCCCCAGCAGCCCAGGTGATGTGAGAGGCATGCAGCTCTGCAGCGCTGCTCTATCTGTGCCTCGGCTCGTATCGCACCTGTTACGGCGAGTGATAATCACACGCCATGCTCCCGATGCTCAGGCCAAAGAAAAACAAAATCTGGCAAGAGCTCTGGAACACATAATCATTCTGCAAATTGGCTTAGGCCTATCTGTAGCAAATAAACTTATTTTATTGTTATTATTACACGTCTTATTCTCGTTGAAAGAGGGGGCAAAATATTATTAATAAAAAACAGGTTTCCCACTCTATGTCAGCAGATTGAACTTATATTATTTTACCCCCCCCCCCCCCCTTCTACCCCCCAACTCCCTCACAATTAATTCACAGATGACTAAATCTGCTAATTTCATGCTCTGATAGGGAAACAAAATGCTTAAACGGGCAGAAATTGTCACTTCGGCAGTGTATGAGACATAAGAGATGACAAGGACTCCCCGGCATGGCCCTGGCACGCGGGCCAGAGGAGGGGGGGGGCTTAAGGGTAGCGTGGAGGGGGAACACACTTAAGTGGGGGCTGTGAGGGATGGGAGCAGAAACCACTTGATGGAACCACTGAACACAACAGGGGCCCCTTTAACAGGCAGGCGGGTGGGGGGGGGGGGAAAGGCTATTGTGCCGCATTGCTGGCACAGAGAGAGAGAGAGAGAGAGAAAAAGAGAGAGAGAAAAAAAGACTAGAAAGAGAGACGAAAAAAAGGCAAGAGCTGTGACAAGTCACAAAGCAAGTACAACACGCTGGGCACAATGGCTGTGCTGCTGTAACTGAAGTGTAACAAGAGGAACAGAAGTTTGGTTCCACTCCACATACATACACACACACACACACACACACACACACACACGCACACACACACACGCACACACACACACACACACGCGTGCATGCACGCATGCACGCACGCACACATACACGCACGCACGCATACACATACACACACACACACACACACACACACACAAACACACACACGCAGGCACACATGCACGCACCCGCACACACACACAGAGACATTGTTCAAACACATCCTTCTTGACATGCTCAGCACCTGCCTAACGCCCATTATGCCACACATCAGCTTCAACTATGCCATCAGATGGCAGTATAGTATTAGTGTCGATTTCACTGAATGTTTGGCTGTATGAGCAAAAGAAAGAAAGGAGTGGGCCGGACATGAGAGTAACTTCAAAATGAAAGAAAGTAACCTTGAAAAATGGCACAAAACAGCAATTTTGTCTCCTAATCACTCAAAAGAGGGTAAATGGCAGTAGTAATAATATGATTGCACAAATAATTCAGACTTTACACTGACTGTAACAGAAAATAAAAATGGTTGACTCTTTGTCATCACATCATTAAATCTTTTTTGCCAGCAAATCTGCTCCTGCTCTCAAAATGCCCATAATTATTAGCATGTAATCTGATGCTTGGCTGGGTAAATTCTCAGTTGACTTAAGCCAAAAAGAACATGTCAACTAATTTTTTAGGAGCCTATGAGCCATGTTTATTATTTAGTTGTGACTGAATACACCTGGATGCTTCTGTTTCTACTTACGGACTTTTGACAGTCACAGTGAATCCCGTCATGACTGGACTAAAAAAAGGTTCCTTTTCCAAGAGATTTTATTCTCTAATCAGTACAAGGTTGTCAGCATGCTCAGAACTTCTCTACACTCCACTAGTCATGAAAGACTGGAAGAGAATTTCTGTGCAATACAACTCTGTCTCCATTGTGTGTCTGAAAAAAGCATTAGCATAATGTACAGAAATTCAAATAGGGCTGCTGGCATCATATCTTTCATTTTGGTGAAAGTCCCAATGCATCAGTGTGTAAAGGTGTATGAACAAATATGCATGTATATCGGTACCTCTCCCGGATAAGTATAAGGTGCTACTACGCCATGGATCCGAGGTCTCTTTGTGCGCCAAGACATTAAAGTCTACGTCCAACTACTCCTCATGATAACACATAATTTGCACGAGCAAGGGTGGAGGAGGGCCCAAAAAATGAGAGGGGGAAAGAGAGAGAGGACAATTTCCAAGCCAGAATACATTTTCAAAGAAACATCAAAGCGCAGACGGATCACAGAGGCCGACGGAGATGAGAGTGAAGGGGAGACAATGAGGAGGCAGAGAGCAGGGCTTCCTGTGATATGGCCCGGATCTTTAAAATATATTTCACATTTTATGGATTCGCTTTTGTGTGTGTGTGTGTGTGTGTGTGTTTTCTCTTTTTTGCTCTCCGTCTGTCCCCCCATTGGGTCTATCTCTCTGGACATGGAGATAAGCTACAATGCGGCTCTTGTGCATATTCCTGCAGCTGTAATGTTGAGAGGCAGGCTCCGGCGGAGACAGGCAGGGAGAGGGCACCACGTCGGGAGACTGTAAAGAGTTGTGGAATGGAAAGCAGCGAGGGGTCGTGGATAATGGCTCTGAAAATGCTGCGCTGACCTCCAGCTGCTTACAGATTCTCCTTCCACTGTGTCTGCCGGCTGATAGTATTTCTGTTGGGCGGGGGCCCATCTCTCTCATCGCCGGGTTTGCACCACTTTTGGTGAATATCACAACAAATGTGCTTCACTCTGTCATGTCAGACAAAAAAGCTATAGTATTTGTACTGCTCTGTTGGCATTATTAATAATGTCCGTAAGCTCCGTCATACAAAAAATCATACATCAGTATTTCTGTCTTGTTACCAGTATTAGCAATGCATCAGAATAAAATCAATAGCATTCATACAGCATTACTAATATTAGTAATAATAGTGGAAAAATAATAGCACTGGGATGGAAGAAACAGCATTATGCAGCTCAGTCAAATTAGCATAAATACAGTTTTTAGCATTGCAATTGCCATCCACTGATTTTTTTCACATGACTAAAAAAATCAAAGCTGCGAGTTTACAGGTTGGTACAGAGCCACACATCTAGAAAGATGTCTAATCATGAGGTCAGTTTGCTCTTACCTTGGAGACGAGCTCTCCAATCAGGCCATTCCACGTGCCGTCCGCCTGCTGGATGCCGTACTTGTGATCTGGAGCGATGTAGATCTCGTACTTAAAGCCGAGGTAGTTGGAGAGGGCATCCAGGACGTCGATGGAGAAGCCTTGGTACTTCTTGGGTTTCCCCAAGACGTTCTCCGACACCATCACGAATGGCTCCTCCTGCAAATAAATAACACAGCATTATACTACGGTTGTAATCGTAAGCCATATTCTTTAGCATCTATTTTCAATGTCAAAGTCACACAGGGCTTTCTCACAAACTCAAAGCACCTTGCTGTGCCTGTTACTGGCTATACAACTCCACTCCTAATCTTTTCGCTAAGTGTTTGATCCTCTACTGAGATCAAACACTCCACTGGTGGCTGACTCAGACGAGGGGAGAGAGGGCCTTCAACTCCATCTGAGTCCGAGGGAGTCCAAGAACGCAACACCTCTCATTATCCACAGCTGACCAGACGTATCGTCTGCTTCTTGCCACAGTGTCTAAGCTCTTCTTTGAGGGCCTGGCTGCCATGGTTTGCCTTTTCACGCAGAGGGGGCAACGGTATGGAGGCTGCACTGCAAATCCCTCACAGCCTACTTCAATGGACGGTCATTTTCACCCTCAAGCCCTATCTGTGATTCTGAGGAGTTCTTTTGATAAGTTCCCTCCTTATCAGTGGACTTTGCCCTTTCTTTCCAGAGTAACCTACTACTTCAGCTTGGTCTGATGGTCCTACTTGTCAAAACGACCATTTTGAGAGTGTCAGTCGAATATTGCTTACAGTTTAAAAATGAAGCTGTTCTCTTCGCTTTCTATTTTTGGTATGGCATTTATCAAAACATTAGTTAACTTGGCTCTTGATGTTGCTTTTACCTAATGCATTATTCACATATCCACTTTAGTACACCCAAGGGATAGTAACATTTCAAGAATTTCTTGTTTTTATGTGTGTATGTGTTTTTTTTACTGTAGACATTATGAACAGTGGTTAAAAATCAGAAACAAAATTCTTCTATACCAGGGCATTGCAATTACGGTTTTAATCTGACTAAGTGCCTGACATATATGAGCCAAATGTGAGGCCGTGAACAGAAGAGAGTGTAACCTGACAGTTACACAATGGCGCGAATCTTGGACACTGACATTTTCCAATACAACTGTTTGTATTGTACTGTTGTGTCCGCTCAACTGTTTCACCGGCACAGTAAATTGCCCCTCCTGCCATCAATCGGGATGTGGAAGATTACCTAGGAAGGGGGAGAGTGCATTTTGCTCCGAGGGCAGCCACGGTAACGGAGTTTGACTCCCAGGTCACAAAATAAACACCGCCAAAGGCTACTCCAACTCCAGTGAATTCTGAAGAAGGTCAGCAACGGCGTTCACTTGGATGCTAAAGGAAATGGACAGTTGCTCTATAGGTGCAAAACAGGAGTAAACTGTGTGTGGGGGGGGGGGGGCATCAATTATTTAGGTTGTTTTTATTCTGAGCTGGCAGTTTGGAGACATAGGGGCAACAGCAGTGGGAGGGAGAGGGAATGAAGGCCCTGCAGCAGGCACACATACAAAGGCAACGCAATGAGAAACAGGCTCATGGGAAGATCAAAGATCAGTCGATAGCAAACTGACCAGCCTTTGCTTAGCATCACAGGTACAAAAGAGAGGAAGAGAAGAGAGAGGATGAACAGAATAGAACATGAAGGGAGAAGAGAGGATAAAATAAAATAAAAAAATACCTGTAGTATAAAAAAAAGAAAATTAAAATACAATACCTGTAGTGTAATTTGTACCAAAACTTGGTCACCAAACAAGCCCCTTTAAATGAAAACCATATAAAACCATTCATCTACACATTATTGCAGAGCAGGCAAGCACTACTGCGTCTACCATTTGCAGTGGGCAGAAAGCTTTCACTTCCATTTCAGCACTAGTTTACCTTGCTTAACAGGTCTCCAAAAGCACTCCATTTTTCTAAAAGGAAAATAATGTGGAACATTAGGGCACCCGCACGCCTCGCCTGTCTGTTAGTCGCGATAGGGGGCGGGGGGAGGTGGGCGAGTGGGAGGGGGGCAAAACACAGGGGTGCTCCAAGTCCTGTGGCAGTAATGGCCTTGTTTAACACTCTACTGACAGCATTAACTCTGACTAGAGCATCGAGAACACCATTCACACAACAACAATCCACCCATACCCCCCCCCCCCACACACACACACCCACACACACCATTCCCCATAGACCCTAGACTTCTTGAGAGAGTCTGGAGCATTACCCTGCGAGTACCAGAGTGGCAGGCTTACCACCCTCTAATCGTCATGGAAACACTACATGGCGTCGGCGTGGGCAAGAGGAGTCCTACTGCGAGCAAATTTAGGACATTTATTGTCTCTCTCTTCTCTCTTTCATCCCCTCCTCTCTCTCTCTCTGTCTCTCTTTCTCTCTGTGTGTCTCTCACACACTTTAATAAATCCTGGCTGATGACGGGTGTGTTTCTGGGAATATGTCAGGCAGATTTATTGTAGAGGGGGCGTTATTGACTGCACGCGGTGCGCACATTAAGCCAGTGCTTTCTAATCCTCGTCGGCCCCCGTCGCTCAATAAGCTATTAGCGCGAGAGTGGACATGCATGCCAACTCCCACTGGAGCAGTGAGAGGCTATCCATCAGACTAACCCCCCTACCCCACCTCACACACACACACACACACACACACACACACACACACACACACACACACACACACACACACACTCACATGCACAGATGCACACACACACACTCACATGCACAGATGCACACAGACACACTCATATCCACAACCATCACCACCACCGCCACAGCGCTCCCCATTATAGCTACCTCTGACTGAGCTAGGGACCTCAAGCCTCACCTTCCTCTGCACCTGTCTGCCATCAGAGAGCTAGCATGTAGACCAACCCAACCCAGCCCAACTCAGCCCAACCCAACCCAGCCCAACCCAACCCAGCCCAACTCAGCCCAGCCCAACTCAACTCAGCCCAACTCAACTCAGCCCAGCCCAACTCAGCCCAACTCAGCCCAGCCCGACTCAGCCCAACCCAACCCAACTCAGCCCAACCCAACCAAACCCAACCCAACTCAGCCCAACCCAACCCAACTCAGCCCTTCTGTGCAGCTCTGTTTCTCCATCACTCTCCCCTCTCCTCTTTCACACACAACTCCCTCACTCTGTCTCTTTCTCTCCAACCTTTTCTCTCTTTTATCGTGTCAATTATCACATAGATTTCCATGGCGTTAGTTAAAGCCGTTAAGTTAATAAAGGCAGGGTACAGAAAAGTGGCATTTCCCATGCGCAAGGCTGGGCTCTGCATTGATCAGCCCCTCGTTATATAGCCATTCCTTCCACACAACTACACACGCAGTGATTCAAATTTGCACGGATCGCGAGGACAATCTGGGAAGCAGAAGGGGAAATCGATAGCGGAGGAGTGCGAGGAACTACAGACGTGCTTGTGTGAAGCACGCTTTTTACGTAATTGCCATCTTGAGTGCACAGCACTCTCCAATCCGCCTGTGTCTTCATGCATGTCTGTGCATGTAAGTGTGATACTCATGTGCATGCCGAAAGCGTGTCCGGGTGTGTTCATGTGTGCAGTGCAAGGCTACATGGATGTGTGTGTGGAAGAGGCTGAAGCTATATGTGTGTGTATGCATGTATGCATACATCTTTGCCTGTTTGTGTATTAGAGTGTGAATAAGTGAATAGGTGTGGGTGTGTGTGTGTGTGTGTGTGTGTGTGTGTGTGTGTGTGTGTGTGTGTGTGTGTGTGCACACTCGCACGCACACACACACACACACACACACACACACACACACACACACACACACACACACACACACACACACACACACATGCCTATCCACGTACATGCTGGTATCAGCTGGGAGACCTCCAGGATGTTCAAAGGCACTTGAGCAGGCTGCCGTTATCCATCCTGACAGTGACACAGTCAAGCACCAGGCCTGACAAGCTCTGCAGCAGCTCCACCGAGAATCGGCAGCCCGTCGGCCGCGCTCGCGCCTTGGAACCTACCCAGGCTCACGCAGACCTGCAGGGCCTCAGGGAGTGGGTCGGGGTGAGGATGGGGGTGGAGAAGGAGAAGGGGACGTAGGTGGCAGGGGAAAAGGAGGTGGGGAGGTGGTGGTGGTGGTTGGTCAGGGGGACTGCTTGGCAGCTTGGCAGAGCTGCAGCGTTGACGTGTGGCACAGCCCGCCGCCCAAGTCTCAGGGGCTGGTGCGGCTCGACTAATCCACAGGGTGACATACAGCCAAGTGTTTCCGCCTGATGCCAGGAAAGAGTGGGCGTGTGTTTTTTTTATTCTTTTCTGTCCCTCCGCCTAAGCTCTGACATAAACAAATCAGGCATGTAAATAAAGAAACAAATATATCGACCTCCAAAATAATAGTCTATCCTTCCACCCTGTCTCACCTCCTACTGTTGTAAGAGTCCCAAGCTCCCATAACATATCGTCCCCTTAGAATTATAGGGTTCTATCTACGTTCTGAGTAGTTCTGAGATATTGAGCTTCAAAGTTTTAGAATTCCATAGAGTTATACTGATAAGTGGAACAAACCTCTTCAGATATAATGTCCAAAAATGCATACAACTACAAGAAACACCTCACCTCATCTTCTTATGGTGTCACAGAATAAGAATATGTCAATTACTCAATTTTGACAAAAATGTCAGATAGAACCTTATAATTCTAAGGGGACGATATGCCTCTCACAGTACACTTCCCTGCAATCCACTGGCACACACTGAGGAAGGAAACATCCACTGCTATTTTTATTAGGTTTTTTCCTCTCTCCCCTTAAAGCAGTTGTTTTTTTTAAATAATACCGCACAACTAGAAATGGCAATTTTACACCCAGATAGATCACGGCTGAAATGGTCTCTATGGGGCAGGCAGCAAATCAATGGCGGCTGCCTTGTGCCTGCCGCCGTGCTTTAAATAAGACTCCAGTGATGTTATTATCCTCAAGTCTCAGGGAGAAGTGTGCCAGGCTTCATCTCAGCTGTATCATCCATGATATACTGAAAAACAGAGCCCACAGTTCGTTGTCTCTGCCTTTCTCTCTCTCTCTCTTTCTCTTTCACACACACACATACACACACACACACACACACACACACACACACACACATACACACACACACACACACACACACACACACACACAATCTCACATACAGCTCTGGAAAAAACTAAGAGGCCATTGCACATTTTTCTGATGTCATCCTACGGTTGCTGACTGACATTTGAATGAGTTGACGGTCATATTCAATTGCAGTGGTCTCTTAATTTTGAATATGACCATCAATTCATTCAAATGTCACTCAGCAACCATAGGATGACATCAGAAAAATGGGTAACACTTTACGGTAAGGGTACATGAATCATCGTAAATGTATGCATTAATTAATCCATGATTTATGTATTACTTCATTCCTTAGTATCTCATGAATCATCAGGAATTTAGATGAGTTTATAGTTTGTCATTCGTGACCTAATACATGAACAACACATCAACTAAAGCAGTAAGTATGGGGGGCATTATGATCATTATGATTTATGATTTATTAAGAATGATCATGATGATTTCCTTTTCTGCCAAAAATGTGGTCATCACTGCTCAAATTCTGATTTGAACACAACTTGTGCAGTTCTCTAAACACATGCCATTGTTCACACTTTAGTTGAGGGGCCACAAACAGAGAGAGAGAGAGAGAGATGAGTGAGTGAGTGAGTGAGTGAGTGAGTACAAAAAAAAACAAATATTCCACACACATAATTCCAGAGAAGGGGAGACTGCCTATATGTTGACAGCTTACTTTTTTATATATAAAAACCCTTGATTGAGAGTCACTTGGCCCAGTACATTTTCTACCCGGCTAACCAGTGAGCTGTGAGGAGTACTTTTGTAAGATGACAAAGAAGAAGCACTGTCATTTGCAAACCAGCTAACCTTAAAGTACAACAATGTCTGCACCCTGGAACATTCACAGGGATGCCAAAATTCAGGCAAATCTATCAAAGGTACAAATACTTTTACAGATCCATTTGCTAAAACTTCACAGTCACACTGTAGTCTCTCGTAGTTTATAGATGTTGTGCCTATTCTCTTCAGGGTACTGGGCCTCTAGGTTCAGTAAGTGTGTACAAGCTAATCCAGTTAGCTGTCTCCTCTGTCGATTTGCCTGTGATTGATAAGCTAATCTAAATGACTCGCTACTAAGGAAGTGCTAACTACAACACATCTAATAAAAGCCTGTGGTTTAGCGATGCCAGGCTAACATCAAGTGAAAGCTTGCTGTTTAGCAAAGTCAGGCTAAGATACTGACCTGTATATGCTGAACATAAGACACAAAGGAATTGTGTAAAACAAGTTGAAATATTTAAAGCATGACCAGACAACAGCAACACCAGAGACCAGACATCAGCAGCCACTACAAGTCCTACGTTCTTTCCGGGCTGCAGCACAATTTTCACAGCTGGTGTTAATTAGCACCCAGTGTCTCCATAAACAGCATCGTTTAGATGAAGGAGGAGAAGCCCTCTGCTGTGCTGCTGTTCCTGTTCCTGTTGTTGTTGTTGTTGTTGTGTTTACATACAGAACAGGTGTGTGTGGGGGGGCAAAACCACCCTGCACTTACAGTAAAATACAGCACAGCGCTGACAGGTGGAGCCTCTCTCAGCCCCCCAACATTGTCCCTGCGGGAGCTAAGAGTACTCCTGACAAACTCAAAGTTCAGTCTGACAGGCCAGAGAACATCAGAGTGGGGAAAGAGCAAAAAGGGGGAGAAAGTTAAAGTGAAAAAGAGAGGGTGAGAGAGACAGAGGGAGAGAAGGAGCTGCAAAGTGGTAGCATCATCTCTTTCTTCTAGCGCCGACATCAAAGGGGGGATATGAAGAATTTAAAGCGCTGAATCTTTAAAGAACTCCAGGGACTCACTCAAATCAGTGCTGGAGGCGAGATAGCTGAACTCAAATCTCAATATAGCGCCGCTCCCCGGGTTTCAATTCATTCCCGCGTCCAAATGGCTCGTAATGAACTGATAGGCCGCCTGCCTTATTCCAGTGGCCACTTTCTCTCCCCCTGCTCCAATTGGAGGGTAAAGGGAAGGAAAGGGATCTGGGGGAGTCTGAGCACCAGGGTGCTAATTGGAATACTATTCCCAGAATGCATTAGTAGTCTAGGGATGGGGAAGATGGCAGACCCAGTGCAGGCACTGAAGAGAGGATTTCAGGTTCAGTAAATAGGAAACAGCCCCAGCATGGCAACTTTTTGGTTTGCTAATGAGCACAAGTGAGAGTGGGGACTCAGACTCAGGAAGTGGACTCGTAGAGCGAGGAAGGGGGAAAGTGGCTGGCTCAGCAGGTGTGGCGCGGTGCAGTGCGGCGTTGCATATGAAAGTTGGAGCACATCTGAAAAACAAACCCTCTCCAGTGCGGGTGGGGGGGGGGTGGGGGGGGGGGCTTACCAGGACAGTCACCACTCGCAGAACTACACCCCTCATGTTGTTCTCCAGCTTCCTATCTGTCAGGGTCCCGTTCAGGCCGTGCACGGGGTCCCACGTGGCCAGCTAAAACACACAAAAACAGATGTAAGGTCAAAAGGAAGAGATCAAATCAAAGACACATTCAGTGGTGAAAACTCATCAAACCCAACATGAGAGAAAAAAAAATACAAATACAAACCCTAGAGACATATGTGCACTCAAAATACAAAAAAGCACAGCAAGCTCTTCATTTGAAATGATTTCTGTCAGAAAATGACGCTAGTAATTAACAATTCCATCTGTGTGTTATAAATCACAGTTGGGATAGACTCAGTAAACATCTGAAAAATGGCTGCTCCTCAGGCTTTTATTGTCCCCCACTTTTCCTTTTGTACGTGTCCACTCGTGAGCGGAGAGATCTGTGGCATGATTTGGTCACAGGAGCGTGTGTGTCAGATGTTTGCCTCCGGCTGGGTCTGCTGAGTATCGGCCTGCCTGGCGACGTGCAGCCATCACTCTCTCATTTCTGCCAGTGAAGGCTAGGAGGCGGCTAGAACATGAGTCGAGGTATGTGTCTGTGTCTGTGTGTGTGTGTGTGTGTGTGTGTGTGTGTGTGTGTGTGTGTGTGTGTGTGTGTGTGTTGGGGGATGGGGGTGGGGTCCCGAACCCAATTGCATCGGGGCTGGATGGGGGAAAAGCAGCGCATCGCCACACGCTTAATGAGCTGGAACATCTGCACCACTAGGGCCCTTTTTACTCCCCGAGCTCCACGGTCCTGTGACAAGGCCCAGAATACCCCACCAAAACAAACGGCTTTGCTTTTAAAAATGCACTTGCTTTCCATGCTTGCTCTGCCTGTGCCCTCATTCGCAGACTTACTCTCAAAGCAATTCAGCTTTATTCTGTCGCTAATCATGGAGAGGGGTGACTAAACCACTAAACAGATCCTTTTAAGTACAACTGAAGACATAGTGGCGGAGGTACCAGTTATCCTTATTTATTACAATGTAATGTAATAAATATATGTGCTACTACGGTGTAATATATGTGCTACTACTGTGTTATAAGGATACAGATTTATCTGTGTATACTGTGGAGTTTCTTCAGCGACACAAAGTCTCCTGCTTAGCATTCTGTGTCTTTTCTAGCTTTCAATGTTTATCATTTGAATAATCAGATGTAACATGATCTCATACAGATTCAAAATGAATATTTATGAAAATGCCACAAGGATCACGAGGGGTTGTGTCAAATTCATAACAAGATATGAAATAAATACATTGCTAATGCATGGCTTGTATACAGAGCCACATGGCTGCAAAAGTAGCATGCATTATATAAAAACAAATATTGTCATATTAAAATTCATTATGAAAAACAAGGAAACATATGTACACTGAGAGGCAGTGCATTTAGAAAAACAACTTAAATGGGGATTTTTTCTCTCCTCCATACACTCCTATCCCTGCTGTGTGCCACCTGGGTTTGAGGGAGGTGTTTATCATGCAGGAATGAAGTCCACAGAGTTTTTGTTTGCCATTAGGTACTACAACAACATAGATGCAAACTTTGGCAGCCTAGATTCCCCGCTGTTTGAAATGCACACACACACACACACACACACACACACACATATTCACAGACACACAAACAAACATAGACATACAAACACAAGCAAACACATGGACACAAAAAACACATTCAAACATGCACACAGACATATATCTCTGTATTTATCTATCTCTCACACGCAACCCATATGTCTACTCTGTTTCCGTGACTAATTGACCTCCTCATGTACACAGATATGAGGGGAAATCTGAGAGGCAAGGAGCCAGAAGTGTACACAAAAACGGTTCCACTCCTTATTTGACTTTCAAATCCTCTCCTCGAGGACACTTCATTTCCCCCCTGAACGCTTTCTCTGGACGGCCTCAAGAACTTGCAGAAAAAATAGGAACTGGTGTAAAGTTCAGGGCAGGAGTAGAGGAGGATAAAGAAAAAAAGAAGAAGGAGGAGGAGGAGGAAGAGGAGGAGGAAGAGGAGAGACCTTTAGCTAATACTCTGGAGTCATTTGGCTCGGTGTACTTGCTAAAAGCCAGTTGGGTTTGGCTCGTGGCAGTGGAGCTGAGCTGGCCCACGGCGCACCGTCTGGCAGGGGCCCCAGACTCCATGCCACTCAGTCCATTACGCGACACTAACGCCGCTTTAATAACACGCGCCTTCACACCGCGACTCCTCCCAGAGAGGAAAAATAGACCCAAAGCCACTGCACTTACTCCCCCATCTTGTCAAGAGCTTTGCAGTCAAGACAGAGAGAAAAAGAGAGAGAGAGAGAGAGAGAAAAAAAACGACTGCTGGAGTGGACCATTAAGTGAGATACAATGGAGTTTAGTGAATGGATGATTTGCATAACATAGTGAGTTGAGGATCAGATGGTAAGCTTGTCGTGTGATGGTCCATAAGCCGTGATCGCGCCGGGCCATATGTACAGTAGCCGCTCAAATTCCATTACAAAAGCTCATCTCTCAGGAGGTGCTCAATATCACCTGCAGCGCCTCTCCATAAAGCAAGAGAGCGGCCGGTCCCCCTGTCACGCTCAAATCAATTCTAGCCACTTAAAATTCAAGTGAGACTCTAGCTCTGTGTGCGTGTGTGTGCGTGTGTGTGTGTATGTGTGTGTGTGTGTGTCTGCATGCGTGAGTGCGTGTGTGTGTGTGTGTGCATGTGCATGCGTGTGTGTGTACTCATGGTCCCTTGCCCCCTGGCTCAACATGGCTGTGCCCTTTAATCTTGTTGACCACTGTGTTCTATTATTAATCCTCCCTCAGATTCTGCTGTGGAGATCCATTTTAAAGGCCTTCACAGGTTTACGTTCAAAGAGCTTTCAAAGAGCATGTCATTCTCACAACATAGTGTCCCAATGTGACTTGGGACAGTGCTCATTCAACTTACTTATAATCAGGGGCAGGCCTGACAGTGTTAGAGCCCTTAGTGATCATTTACTTTGGTCCCCTGCCAACCATTTATTATAATGGTCAATGATCACCAAACTAAACACAACCACAATTAGCTTGGGTATAGTAGCAAAATGGCATTATTTTTTTGTCATCTAATACCCATTTATTTTGTGTTCTTTTGTCATCCTGAACCTGAACCTATATATATATACTGTATATATATATATATATATATATATATATATATACACTGTATATATATACGCCCCGAGAGGCCATAGGTTACACTGATTTTACAACAGCTAAGGGAGTTGTTGTTAAAACCTCTCTTAGCTGTTGTTATTGTTGGAGTTGTTGTTAAACCCCCCTTAGCTGTTGTAAAATCAGTGTAGCCTGCGGACTCGAGTGGCTTATTGCTTTTCTAAAACTGTTACTATAAATACCTGGCAAAGTTTCATAAAGTAAAGGCACAGCAACGGGAAATGTTCTTCTGCTAAGAAATATATTTCCTCTATCTAAATGGTTGCCAAGCAACGTCGAGACGCAGCTACTTTAACTTTTGTATCAAGTTGTGGTAGCGCAGTAATATAGAACGAAATGCGGCCAAGGAGTATGTTCATGCTGCATTTTACAACGGCATCGAACGCAATTCAGCCAAATTACAATCAAGGACCGGAACTATACATTTTTTATTAATATATATATATAAATATATGACTGCACAATACCATTTTTTCATGCCCCATACCGATATGACAACCTTGAGCATCTGCCTGTATCAATGTCATGTCTTTTTCCCTCTATTTCATGCAATAACAGCTCCACTACTTTACTGTGGAAAGGTCTCTGGGCCAACGCAGCTTCCTTTCCCCCTCAGAAACCTTGCTCCAATGAGCTCATCAGCCCTATGGGGCCAAATTTGCTAAAACATTCTGTTTGACCGCATAAAGCACCTGTAAGTGCAAGTGAAACAAACAGGGGAAAATGAAACATGGACATAGGCAGATAGCGTTTGCCATGCTCCCCAATGCTATGTCAAATAAATGTTCAATTGAGCTCCTATTATGTTATCATGTATAGCCTATTCTTTTTGGGTTGTGAAGCTGAGGGGAAATAATTCTGTGTGAGTTCTGTCTTGAGTGTTTGCACGTAGTTATCTGCTTGGCTAACCAGTTAACATACACCCACAGCTGTGGCTAGCTCATTATAATGAGCAGAGACTGGTTAAGATTTTTCAGAGGAGGAAAGTTAGGAGTGTTCCCAGTGGTATATGCTGCTCATGAACTCTTCAGTATATAATATACGGTATAATATACGGTATATGTGTGTGTGTGTGTGTGTGTGTGTGTGTGTTTGTGTGTGTCTGTGTGTGTGTGTGTGTGTGTGTGTGTTAATGTGTGTGTTATTCTGCAGCACACGGTCATTAAAAGTCAACTCTCATCACAAACATTTCTATCACATACTAGTCAATGTCATTACAGAAGCAGTCAATATCTCCTGCAGATTTGTTGACAGCCAATCTGAGTGTTACATGCACTACACACTAATGTTTCAACTAATGCGAAATACAGTACATACACACACAGCCTCTGCTACAGTCATTAGCTGCAGTCATGGCTCGCCACACAACCAGGTTTTTGTCTACAAAGGCAAGTACAACAATATCCAGGCAATCAGACGGCAGCCTTCCACTGCAGAAGACTGATTACTGACTCATTAAGTCTGAGTCTACAACAGTCTGGCTATGCTAAGTGCTTGTGCCCGCAAGAAAAGAAAAGAAAAAAAAAACCAACAACCTGGAGCTTGTCTGATCGATAAAACATTATCCACGCGGCCATCTGCATGGATATGAGGGCTAAGCCAATGGGGCGACGGCAAACTGAATCAATCCCCTTCCTCCTGTCCCCTGACTCCTGGCCTGCCCTTGGACACCCTGACACGCCCTTACTAAAGGCTGAGCAAATGTGGTTGCACTCGCCCAAGAGAGATTTTCATTACCGTCTGCTTGCTAAGGCCAAACTGAGAGGTGAAAGTGAGGGACAGAAAGGACAAAAAGAAAAAGAGAATGGTAGGAAATAAGTAGGGAAGGTAGGAATGACACACAGAGACAGACAGACAGACAGACAGACAGACAGATAGATAGATAGATAGATACAGGGTATCTGCACATTTTTCAAGTGCAAATTTAAAGACTTTTAAGACCTTTTCAAGACATCTAAATGGAAAAATTAAGACTATACCATGGCGAAAAAGATAAATACGACAACTTAAAAAACAGTTTTATTCAATAGTGTTTTTTACTAACTTTAACACCCACCCGATTTTGGATGTCTACAGAAGTTACCAAATATAGTATTTTGGGGAAAGAAAAATAATTTACAGCTATAAATGCCCAATTTTAGGGTCTGGGCTGCTTCTTTTGAATCTGGCTGTATCTGGTTGTGACACTGGCTGAGTCTGACTGTTCTTCACCTGTGTCTGTAGTAGCCTAGGCTACTTGCCAAAGACATGTATACTGGACTGGATTCCCTTCAATATTTTTTTTCAAGGTAGACTATGCTATTTAAATATTTTAATAGGCCTCCTTTATATAATTTACTATGTGCATCTATTGTCCCATATGCAGCACAGCAAATAAAAATTAATCCATTAGGCTATTTTACATTTTGCATACATTCAGTTACATGTTCTGAATGTTTTTTTTTAAATCCCACTACCTTACCATGATCACAGAATTGATAGTTAACACCTCTTATTTTACCACTACAACCCTGCTTAGGTTGAGCTGCCGCTGAGTGCCTCACATTAAAGGGACACCAGGCAAGCTTGATGCTTTTTCTCTACGAAACTCCCCCTCGCTCGGTCTGAAGCTCTTTTCCTTTTCTTTGCATCTTCCGTCAAGGGTTTTCGCTGCTTCTTCACTGGCCCTGCCATTATACACACATTTGCAACAATAGCTAGAGTTTCGTTAGCCTGCCTCTGTGCTGTATGCAGGATGTAAACTGATCCTGCATCGGTCGGCAGGTAGGATACACCGAACTTGCAAGTGGGATATTTTTCTTACAGGCAGTAGGGGCGGGCGAAAGAGTCTTCATTCGCCCTGTAATGAGTCATTTAACCATATACCAACTTAAGAAGATGATTAATTAACACGAAAACGTTGCCTGGTGTCCCTTTAAGCAGGTGAAATCTGATTTCAACTGACAGGCCTGGACTTAAAAACTGACATAGCAACAGGAGATAAAGAAAATGGTCAATGCCATTCTTTGCTTATTATTGTCACAATCACACACCCCCATATCAACCAATAAGCCAACTGTTTTTTTCCCACTTCAGGGGCAAAAATACTTAACAACTTCCAGTCAACATCTTTAACACCAAAGTATCTTCAACACCAGAACATCCTCTTATTAGAGTTAAACCACCTCTTAAAAGAGTTTATTCCCCAATTGCAACTTTTACATTGAAAAATCACACTCTATTATCCACCTTCACAATATGTACACTCATCAACACTCTATGAACCATCTGATACCACTAGTATTCTGTCCGAGCAAAGATTCTAGAAGCCCAGCGCAACTCCAAGAAGGAGGACAAATGAATGTCCGGCTTGAGGCTGATGGACAGGGCGTTTAAAATCTGGATTGTCCGGCCTAAATCCGGACGTATGGCCACCCTATATTGCTAACTGGCTTACCAACTCTTTCTCCCGCTCACTCTACCGCTCGCGTATAGGTTACCTGTGTATCTCTCAGGCCTATGCTACACGAGAACGATAGGCATATTTTGTCTTACTGTTTTCACACCTTTAACGACACCTGTGAAAAACATCTTCACTCTGCCACCACTACACTTCCTCCAGTAGCCTTCTAGTTCTTGATCTACGGAATGCAGATGACACCCGCACAGAACAAATGCGGTAACACTTTACTTGACAGGTGAGTTCATAACACATTCATACTGTAGCAGCTGTCATAAACTGCACATAAAGCATTCAAGACTGTTTCATGAGTCATGACTCAACATTCATACCAAACCTTTCATGAATGTGGAAGACAGAACGACAAAAATGTGTCAAAATAAAAGTCCAACAATTGCAAAGCAGCATTGCCATTTTTGTTCCAAACCTCTTACCTGATCACGTCACATC
Source organism: Alosa pseudoharengus (assembly GCF_046254945.1). Lineage (NCBI taxonomy): Eukaryota > Metazoa > Chordata > Actinopteri > Clupeiformes > Clupeidae > Alosa > Alosa pseudoharengus. The sequence continues at coordinate 21,103,480 of NW_027468848.1, read as the reverse complement.
TGAGTCAATGGGCTACTCCAGTGCCAAAAAGACAGAACATGGTCAAGCAAATAATTTTTGTTTCATAACAATGTATTTGTTTTATGATACCTTTGCAGATGATTTCTCATCTTTTGCTACTGGGAATGTCCAACCGTTCCAGGTTACACAAATACGGGTCAGCTGAATGTAGGCTAATTTACCTCCCAGTGTTAAATTCAGTGATTATGAATACTTCACAACTTGTATAGTAAAGTGACATTCGATGTAGACTTCATAAGATATTCATGAAATATTTTAAAAGGCTGGAGAGAAAAACGGCAATGCTTTGTGATTGTTGGACTTTTATTTTGACAAGTTGTCATCGTTCTGTCTTCCACATTCATAAAAGGTTTGGTATGAATGTTAAGTCATGTCTCATGAAACAGTCATGAATGCTTTATGTGCAGTTTATGACAGCTGCTATGAATGTGTTATGAACTCACCCATCAAGTAAAGTGTTACCACAAATGCTTCCCAAAAGTTACACTGGTCACTTTGAAAATTGTGGTTAAAAAAATACAACTAAACCAGATGGAGACATTTCACTCGCTCATGGTCCCATACAAAAATGTAATACCTCCCTTTTGAAAATTCAAGACATTCCAGACAATTTAAGACTTTTTTAGGCCTTAAAAACGTAAAGTTGTTTTTAAGACATTTTAAGGCTTTAAGAATCCGTGGGAACCCTGTAGATAGATAGATAGAGTTCAGTCATGTTTACTATGGGGTAAACCCCTCTGTCTGTATAGTTATCTTATCTTCACTCAATATTCAAGCGCTTCTTTCTTTTCAAGTTAGTTTTGCTGAACATCTAGACAACCACGGGTCGTGACATTTCCAACTGAGCGTGCAATTTTTTCTCTGGCAAAGAGCTCAGACGATAAGAAGCCAAAACAGCATTGTGCCGCTTGAGCATGGACAACCTTATTCAGAATCTGTCTGGCTGGATGCGTTTCCAATTGCACTGTGCTGTTATCCACTCACAGCTAAGGTGAACTCCTCAGTCCTTCTCCCAAACCCCAGCTACTGAAATCTAAAGCATAACAGAAGGACGACGAGAAGCAAAGGGACAGAGAGCGCAAGAGAGAGAGAGAGAGAAGAGAGAGAGAGAGAAGAGAGAGAGAGGAAGAGAGAGCAAGAGGAGAAGCATATCCTTATCTTCAGAAGGCCAGATAAGGCCTCATTCCCCCCCCCCCCCCCCCACGGATGAAATGATCGACTGTCTGGGCATTCGGGCTGGTGCGGCAGGCAGGAGAATGGTGCTATTAGCATCCCATAATGCTCCAGCGAGAAGCGAACGCCCCTTTTGTTCACCGTATCGCCATCTCCTCTTGACATTTCCACATTTTCATGGGAAGGGAAGGCGCGCCTCTAATCAGAGGCAGTCCTTCGCACATTGTGCGGCGCTAACACCAGACGTGGCTGAGCTCCAGATGTGGATGGGACGGGTGGATGAGGACAAGTGGATGGGACAGGATGGGGTGGGATGGGATGAGTGGGAGGAGGTGGAGGAGCTGAATCAATCCCAGCAGAGTGGGAAGGGCCCGTTTTCTCCTTAGGCATGCCAAACTAGTGAAGCAACACAAACACACACACACACACACACACACACTTCCATGTCAATACACACATGCAAATGCACCTCCCTCTCTCTCTCTCTCTCTCTTTCTCTCTCTCTGTCTTTCTCATATTGATATGTATTCATGCAGTAAGGTTAGTGCAGTAATCACTGGCCCTCCAATGTTCTGTTGTGTAGATGCTAATGCCATGTTTGTTTACATTCACACAGAAGCAAAGACACAATTCACAGCTGCTTGGTTTAAAGACTTCCTGTGCTTTTCCAGAAGACAACTGACTCCATTATGTTTATGAGGTTCTTGAGAAGAGAGAGAGAGAGAGAGAGAGAGAGAGAGAGAGAGAGAGAGAGAGAGAGAGAGAGAAAGGGACAGGGAGAGAGAGAGTTGTCCCTTACTTATTTATGCCTACATAAACCCTGCACTATAACACCGTGAAGGGCGGTGAATGCGAACAAGGATGGTTTGGTCTTTTAGTGGTGGCATCAGATGCATTGTGTTTCAGACGGGGGTGTTGTGGCTTCGCGTCGATAGCGTCCGGCCCTCAGTGTTCTGTAAACACTGAACCGCAAGTCGATGCGATGTAGTGGTCGAAATCGACAGTTGTGACGTGCTGACCAAGCAGAATGGTGCATTCAGGGCCGGAAGTCTTTGTGTGAGCCTCTCAGGGTGTGGACTCACAGACGGTCTCTGAGGGAGGACAGAGGGGAAAAAGGGCTAATTACCATGGAAACCCACACGTGTCGACATTTGCCTTCGATCCCATTGTACTGAAGTATCCATGCGTACATGTGTGGTGGCCTTTGAATGCGATGCTGGCATAGGTGGCTGGCTGGTTGGCTGGCTGTTCAAATATAAATGAAACTATGTGCAAGTGCAGTCGTTTTCACTCCAGCGTTTTTTTTTCCACAGCCCCTTTTTTTTTCCTCGGCACTGTGACATCAAAAGATCCTTGGAAACACAGTGTTTGAAGAACTCTTTACAACCACTGAACTCAATCCTCTCTCTCTCTCTCTCTCTCTCTCTCTCTCTCTCTCAGTACTGGCCTGGAGCACAGGAATTTCAACATCAAGCAGAAGCATTGCTCAACTAAAAATAATAAGAAAAAAAAGATTTGCAACAAATTAGAAGACTGCACAAACACACACACACACACAAAAACACACATACTGTATACGAGCAAAGCAGCTTTGTTAATACAATTTCATACAAATAACACATAAATACACACATCCATTCATGCAGTCACACACACACGAACACACACACACACACACACACACACACACACACACACACACACACACACACACACACACACACACACACACACACACAAAGATGCACGTCTGCTAGTTGGATTACAGAGGCACAGAGATACAGTACGTCTCAATTTACGGTTTCTTTTTTTAGTGGCCTAAAACAAATGGAGCATGCGGAACGCGACAGTGTGTGATTACACAGCTGTGGTAGCAGGCACGCTTGCACCGGGGCCACGGAAAAGAGAAAGAAAGAGAGAGACAGAGGGCAAAATAGAGAGAGAGAAAAAAACATAAAGAGACTACAGCAGTGGCACCTGACTTATCGAACCATCGGACCACCGAACCCCCCCACCCCCACCCCCCACAGTAATCACACTGGCTTTGAAACAATATCAACTGATTAAATACAAACTGTGCCACTACCTGAGAAATTACAGGCCAGCGATAATCACAGTAATTTGCGAGTCTGAGCAATCTGCGAGTCTTAAGTATAACTGGAGTGGCGCACTCATTTACCACATTGGATGCCTAAAGGGGTGCTGGGTTTCCATCACTTAGGAAAGATGGCAGTAAAAAATTGTGAAAATGAAAAATACACTGGGACCATGGCGGTAAGGCTAGGGTTGCATCCAGAAGAATATTAACCTGACTCTCTCCAGATGAATTTCGTTCCGCCTAGCTCCGCTTAAGTCCACTCACATCCATCTAGGATTGCTTCCGTTGAGAGTGATTTCGGCACCAGATTTTATGGTAGAGCCAATCAGGACGCAGGGCGGGAGTTTCATAGATGTGATGTAGCGTAGAAGCGACTGTGATGGTGCATTCATGGCACTTGGGAATGACAAGGACCGCCCCCGTGGCTACTTTGTTTTTCCCACAGCAAGTGTTTATGTGCTTTACCGTCGGAATGTGACATACACGGATGCCACAACAAAGGTTAAAACATACACTCACTAATCTTACATAAACAACTGTATTTGCTTAAAATATAGTGTAAGACGCTTGTGAAAGAAAGATATGCAGCTTTCAAGTGATAAAAAGGGCAAATTCCCAAGTTCACATTAAAACTGTTGGACATGAAAGGCCACATGGACTACAAACGAACTACAAAGTGACAACAAAAGTGATGACGAGCCCCTAACTGGGCAGCCCCAGTTTCCGACCTCTGACTCACACATTACGTGACATGACTGATGAGGAATGATGATGTTTTCACTGGGAAAAAGGTTTTTCCGAAGCCCATGAACGCTAGGTGAGACTGTTCTCAGCGTCACGGGTTGGCTTCGATGTGAGTGGTTGAAGTAGCACGTCAATAGATGACGGACAAGTGGCTTATCCAATCATATGCAAGGATTTTTGATAAGGCCCAGCCTTCTGAAACATCTCTTCAATGGATCGATCCCAGATGGATGAGTGGAGCTAGGCAGAACGAAATTTATCTGGCGAGAGTCAGGTTAGAAGAATATGTCTTCTTTGGAAAATCGAGATAGTCAGTGATGATGTAACACATCTTATCTTATGTTTTAAAGTAGGGAAGAGCCCTTGTGTACAGTTCAGGCTTTAATGAGGAAAAAATAGTGGATGAAAATGTTACAAAAATAAAAATAGTTTGACATTTATTTAACTCTAACAAAAATGTTGAAAAAAAACACTGGTACAGTACATCTACTCAACAACGAAAGAGAATTTTCCCTGTGTATATATTCACGGCAAGTTGGCCTGCCGTAACTTCCCAACTTGGCACTGTAAGGATCTGTTTCTGTCTTGTTTTCCTTGTCTAGTGTTTTTCCGTCATGTCTGCTCCTCTTGTGTCTTCCTGTTTGCTTTGTTTAAGTATAAGTAAGTATATACCGTATTTTCCAGACTATAAGTCGCACTTTTTTTCATAGTTTGGCTGGTCCTGCGACTCAGGTGCAACATATCTATATATATGTTTTTTTCCGCTTCATGACACATTTTTTGACTGGTGCGACTTATAGTCCGGAAAATACGGTAGTCTTTTGATCCTGTGAAGGAAATTTTGGTCTCTGCATTTATCCCAATCCGTGAATTAGTGAAACACACTCAGCACACAGTGAACAGAAGCACACACTAATCCCGGCGCAGTGAACTGCCTGCAACAACAGCGGCGCTCTGGGAGTAGTAAGGGGTTAGGTGCCTTGCTCAAGGGCACTTCAGCCGTGCCTACTGGTCAGGGTTCGAACCGGCAACCCTCTGGTAACAAGTCCGAAGCGCTAACCAGTAGGCCACGACTACTTCCTGTGTCTTGTGCCATGAGCTCCTTTGTTTGTGTTTCTGTTCCCTGTGCCTGTGTCTCCGCCCCTCACCTGATCCTCATTAGTCTGTTCGTTTAATTATGGTTTCCACCTGTCTTGTTCCTTGTTCACCTGTGCCCTGTTAACCCCTGTGTATTTTAACCCTCTTTCTCCCCTCAGTCTGTGTCGGTCATTAATGTTGTTGTAAGTGGTTGTCTGTGTCATAGTTCTATTAAAGACTCCTTTTTGATCCAGGCTCGTCTCGCCAGTCGCAAGTCCAGCTCTCCCCCGCAAACCTGTGACAGGCACATTATCCCATTAACTGCATGAAAGTAGGCTATTTATTGTACAATATTCTGTAAAGTCAACACGTTATCAAAATCAACTTAATGCAGAACTATACGCACACACAGCTTCAACAGTGCACGCACGCAGCAATTACAGAAGTTGTAGGCTAGGCTGCTACTTGTTTTCTTTTATTGTCTATGGTTGCTGGTAATCAGCACACAATGCTAAGCTAATTCACTAACTCAAGACTTCAAGGTCATTATGGATATAAAATGTTTTTTGTAAACAATGAAAACAGAAAGGATGGAGGCAGCAAAGCTAGAAACTTTTCAGATAGGCAGGAACAAGGTAGCTGGCTTATAATGGATGCTTACTGATGTTAAAGCTCACACGCTGTTTAAAGCCATACAACGGTAAACTAGAACAAAGCTAGTATAGTATATAGTATATAGTATAGTATATACAGTATACTCTTTTGATCCCGTGAGGGAAATTTGGTCTCTGCATTTATCCTAATCCGTGAATTAGTGAAACACACTCAGCACACAGTGAACATACTGTACAGTGAGGTAAAGCACACACAGCGTCGCTCAGGGAGCGGTGAAGTAAAGTTTCCAAATTAATAGGTTCTTGTTAGGCGTGAATGTTGTTGTACTGTACATATGTTGCATGTGAATGTTGTTACTACTAAGCGAGATGGCCACCCCACGTTGAGGGAGGTGCGCCACTGGATTAGGTGGTGACAATTGGAGTCCAAACATGAAATCCGAGGATGCTCACTATACAAACAAATATGTACCGTGCCATTAAACTAGGCACCAGGAACATACTCTTCTAGGCTCCCTGTCCAAGCAAGGCGACCTTGCAACTTTGGACCTACAGTACACACAAGACATACACACATACTGTACACAGCAATACAATGACATCCTTCAAACAAATAAGTAGAAAGTGAGTGTGTGTGTGTGGTTGCACAGTGTGAGTGTTGCACAAGACAGTCTTTCAAAAGTGTATCATAGGAGAGTGGGCAGGGGAAAAGGAGAGGGCTTCTTTTCACAGTGCTACACTACTTTTGTTGCTAGTGCTGTTAATACCATTTATTTACTGGAGAACTGCAGGAGATGTGCTAATGTGCATAAGGAGTGATGGTTTTCAGTACAATCACTATATTTCGGGAGGGAGTGGGAGTAGCTATCCACAGGTTCATGATTAAAACCATTAGTTATGGTTGTCAGTTATTTTTCCATATACATGTCTCAGTTGGTGTCAATCTATTACATATGTGAAAAAGAGAGAGACACTGTTACATAAACCTCCTGGGAGTTATGGGGAGGAAAAACACCACCATTTTTCTTAAATCTCTGCTGTGATTTACTGACATTATATTATGGGCTTACAGGACAGATGTTCTCTTTTTCAAAGAGTGCAAATAAAACTAAAACACATCTGTAGAATATTATTAGCAACCTACGAGAATGGAATTTATTACAAAGAAATCAGAGAAACTCTGGGACACTATGGGAAGAAAAACATCCATTGTATATTGTTTTAATGAGTTTGACCATGCGTATAAAAACTGTTCAATAGGCTGTCATACTTAATTAACCTGCACCAGCTGGTTGATTAGTTTCCAATAAAAATATTCACATGAATCCCCAAGTCACTCCAACAGTCTTTCAGTGACTTTCACCTCTAGTATGGAGCCTGTTACAGGGTGTCTCTTTAGTTGGGTTTAGGCAGGTAAGTGCAGTCTATAAATGCTGAAGATACTTCAACTAATGTCTGCTTTTGCAACAAACACAACTAATGTCTGCTTTTGCAACAAACACAACTAATGTCTGCTTTTGCAACAAACACAACTAACGTCTGCTTTTGCAATAAACACAACTAATGTCTGCTTTTGCAACAAAGACATTTTTTAGGCAGTATCAGCCTTTATGTCCTCACTACCACTGCGCTCAGACTCAAACAGGCAAGAAATTGCAAAAGTAAAATGAAAACAATTTAAAATAGGTAAGGTTGGGGTCAAAACAATAAAATAAAAATAAAAATAAAAAGGGATACAAAAGGGACTGTGCACGCATGGGCTGTCCATCATGTTAAATGCACAATGAATTAAATCCCCCATAAATACAAATGGTTATTAATCATTGACTAAATATTTCTTCCGACATTTTGTATTTCAGGACAAAATACTGTCAAGGCCTCATGCCAGGGGGTCCACTGTACACAGAGAAGGCCACTGGTTGTGATCTTGTGGTTGTGTCTGGAGGTCATCCTAAACCAATATCACACAGTGATCACAAATACCAGAGAGAGCCATTATTTTCCGAGCAGGGCTCAAGCCATAGCCGGAGTGAGCCCACAGGTGGTGGGAGTCAACCTCCATACAAACAAGTCTGGAGTAGAAATTATTGACAAAGTCAATCTTTTTGGCTATAATGCACTGCATTTTTTCATCTCCCCTGGCAGATTTCACACTGAAGGAGTAGATGCCTATAGTCATAAACTGTAAAACGTGAAATTCCTATCATATACTGTAAAATGACCAAATATTTCAGGTAGGTTAAAAGAAAAAACGCTGTATTTATTAGATCATATAAAAATGTATTAATGTTGACCGCATGACTCAACACGAGAGATTTTCTAAGAAGATACGGAATGAAACCGAGCCAGATATCAGAGCTAATAGCCTCTTGGAGTGGCGTGGTGGGAAGCTCTGGCTCAGGCATGTGCGGTAGCATCCTCACCGCTGACCCTCTTAATGGCGATCATGTACGCAGAACAATCATCAAGTGTCGGAGTGTGTTGGGAGCGACCGTCAATTACAGCGAGGCGGTACAGTACATTCCATCGGCAAGATGGCCTCTGTCACCAAGGAAACCATTCATCCCAGCCCCTAGCTCTCCTCCCCAGCTGCTCCTCCTCTCACCACCGGGCTCCTTACTATTTGAGGTGGTGGCCATTAGCTCAGCCATATTGCCGAGTGATTGGAAAGCATTACTCTGCACGGCCGGAGCGAGGAGCCCAATTATACGGGATCTCCCCGGATCGCCGCGCTGGGATACTGATGGAGAACAGACCCCAGCAACCCGGCGCAATATATCTACGGGCTCTGGGAGAGAAGGGAGGGGGGCATGAGAGAGAGAGAGACAGAGAGAGAGGTTGTACAGAGAAGCAGTCACAAAGCAAGAGAGAGAAAGAGGGATGTATGAAGAGGGAAATGCAAGCAGAGAGAAGACTAGAAATATAGAGGGGAGGGAATAGAGCATTGGGGAGAGACAAAGAGAGATAACATGGAGAATATGAGAGAGAGAGAATCAAAAAGAAAGAGATCAAGCAAGCAGGATGAATAAAAGAGAAAGTAAAGCAAGTTAATTACAGTATGCTACATTCTAAAGCTGATGATGCTAGCTACATTCTACAAACCATCTGTCTTTTAATTCTCTTTAATTCAGGGATATATCACACGGACTAAATAAACAGCTATGAAGATATAATGTGAAAAGGAAACAATTAGCCACTGGTCTAGTTGGTGGGAATCTGAATAGATTAATGCTCCAGCTGCACTGGGACAGGTAGCTCTGAGTTCCGTGGGCGTTTGATGCATTAAGCATGTATGGAACACGGCGCACAGAAAAGTAGCAGGGAAGCCTAACAGCTTGTGGATGAAGATGGTGCGTTGTTCTTTAATATTTTAAACTGCGGCTTGTTAAGTGCTCTTTCTGAGGAATACGGTGTGGAGAGTCTGTCTGACTGTGCCTAATGTCTTGTCCCACCCCCGCGGGACATAGAGTGTCTTGAAAGACCAGTGACCTTGGAATTTAAGCACTATTTAATTAGGCCAGCTGGGAGACATTCACACCAGTCCTATGCTCTGACAACCAGCTGAAATATTTTGGTAACCATAAATCTTGTTAATAATGAATAATACCCCCAAATTGTGGAAAACATAAGAGTGTTTAATTAGTGAGGAGCTTTATGTAAGCCGTTCACCGTTCACGCACACGGAGCGTTCCAGCAGCACTGGTGTTTGCTGGCGATTAACCCTCAGAGGACAGTCTGTTTATGAGGCTTGACTCTTCTCTCCAGACTTTCTCGGAGAGAGTTTGACACCCTCCGCGTCTGCCATTGCCATTTCCGCTCTCTCTCTTCTGGGCGCAACTACCCCCCCCCCCCCCCCCCCCTCCGTCCACCTCCGTCGGTTCAGTTTTTAATCAGAAAACACTTGTCCCGTTTACACCTCTCTTGACCTTTTCGAGGAGACGAGTAATCTTCTCCTCCGCTAAAAGGAAGCGAAATGTTAGTGCTCTGGCAGCGCGAGCGCTTCATTCAGCCGGGCCAATTATGGGTGGGCAGGGCCACGGGCCTGGGTAAGTAATCAAACGATGGAGACTGAAGGGACGGGCCTTCCTCTGTGTGTGTGTGTGTGTGTGTGTGTGTATGTGTGTGGGGGGGGGGGGGGGGTGTGTGAAGATGTTTGGGGATGCCAAGCAAGAGCACCTGGAGCGCAATGCACACTCTGCCCAGTCCACTTTGCGAGGTGCAGGTGGTGTTGGGAGAGAGAGAGCGAGAAAGAGAGAGAGAGAGAGAGAGAGAGAGAGAGAGAGAGAGACCGAGGGGAAGCACAGGGGCCATCACTAATCCTCTCGGTGGAGGAACATGAGAGAAACGAACCACGCTGATCCAAAAGTGGCATGGGGAGTCGGACGGGGGGCTGCTGTAATCCCGGGGTTTTACACGCTGTAATGCTGCTCGGACCTGCAGAAGAATCACAGTGGCACCAGGAGGGCCGCTGGGCGGTTTCCAGAAGTCTCCAGGTTGTTGGGGGGTGGGGGTGTGAGGATTGGCAGGGGGAGGGGGCAGGTGTTGCCTCATGTCAAGAGTGCCGAAAACACTGCTACACTGAAATTCAGTCTTGTCTTGTGCAGTAAATGTGTAACAGAGAATGGTCCTACTCTTGTGTAGTAGAATTGGAAAAAAACACAATATTTTACATTTAAGCAAATAGATGTGTTTAAATTCTCCAGGCTGGGTGGGAGTGTTGCTTCATATGAAGGGCACAGGAAATTCTGCAGAACAGAAAGATACACATCTTGCCAAATAGTATTTCAGTATATTTGAAGTTGTACAGTTTGATCCTACTCCTGTGTAAACACTATATAAGATTTGTTCTTCACTTCACACTTTTATCTAAAATGAAGGGATCTGTAGAGATACAGCAAATATTCATCAGTACTGTATGTGTGCTCCTTGGGTGTTGAGTCCATGTCCTTGGCATCATCAGTAACATGCTGTATAAGCTGAGCAGCTGGAACAAGCTGACATTTTGATATTTGCTCCTCAATAAACTGAATGCCATGTCATCACTTTACAAGAGATGCCGCCCATATTTAATAAATATTTCAAGATGTTACAGATTTTTACCTCTTACTTTCACTTCACTGAACCTTCTTTAAATTTCCCACTTATAAAAATAAGCTAATGGCATTTCCCTAGCAGTACCCTAAATAAATAAACATCAGGAACTGAAATGGAACTTCTTGACCGTCCTTGCCTAGGCAAGCTGAGCAAGCTGACCAGACTCCAAGCCTTGAATAACACAATCTCCCCTTACAGGCAGCATCACTGGAAAACAGTCAAGTACCGCTGGAAGGTGCTAAGGAGTCCATTGTTAGAAAAGGGCATCAATAAGCGACCAGGCACAGTGCCATGGACTGTGTCTGGACCCCTACCTAGCTCACTACACACAGCCGCAGCAGGCTAGAGGTAGGAGAGAGGGAGAGAGAGAGAGAGAGAGAGAGAGAGAGAAAGAGAGAAAGAGGGAGAGAGAGAGTGAGAGAGAGAGAAAGAGAGAGAGAGAGAGAGAGACAGAGGGTGAAGTTTAACCCCACCATATGCCGTCACATCACCATCACCACCAACAGAAAGCCTTCCCTCTAACAGCGCGGAGGTCTCAATGGCACATGGCGGATAGAAATACTTCAATTTGGCGGAGTGGGGAGCAAGACGGACAGCTCCCTGGCCCGGGTCCCGAAGTGCTGCAGACCAAAAGGCGTGGAGAGTCCACTCAGGCGTCGCACGGCGGGAAGGGCATATTTTGCCACTCAGCCACATGCAATAAAACACGGCGAGACGTACTCATGGCCAAAGCAAACGCGACGTTTCCTGACATTCCTGGGATGAAAAGTTGTAATGTCCTCGCGCTAGGGGTGTGACGAGATCTCGTGGCACGAGACCTGGTGATACAAAAATGTCACAATATTTCTTGTCAAGGTAAAAACCTGTCTCGTGGAGCATAGGGGTGCGTTGAGATCTCGTGCCACGAGATTAGATAATACAAAAATATCACGATATTTCTTGGCAAGGTAAAAATCTGTCTCGTGGAAAAATATCCAGCTGTAGCCAGCATGACTAACGAGTCTAAATTAGCAAAGAAGATGCCCTAGCCACTTTTACTTTTTTTGTGTAGCAGCATTTTGGATGCCTGCTGGAAACAATTATACCACTAAATTACACCGTTTCCCCTAAAAGAAGTGGTGTGGCTGCTTTAAGAGTGTGACATCGCTCCCTCCACGTAGTTTTGTGCCAGTGAAGTGCCGAGCTACAGTAACAGCCACCAAGTGTGTGCTACTTGCACTGGTTTAGTTTCAATGGAGAACAATTTGTGTGAGGGAATTAGGCTGCGTAGCTTCAACACAGGTCCATGCATCTTGTTAACTTTATGTTTTTGAAGTCATCTGTGCAAGACTGAAATAAGCAGAGTGGCAGCACAAGTAGCGGTTATGCTACTGTGTTTTAGGGAAAAGGGTATAATTGAGTGGTATTATTGTTTCTGCATCTTCTGTTCTAATTTAATCAGACTTATCAGTCATGCTGAGTGGCTACAGTCATGCTGAGTGGCTGGATACTTCTCCACGAGACAGATTTTTACCTTGATGAGAAATATTGTGATATTCTTGTATCGCCAGATCTCGTGGCATGAGATCTTGTAACACCCCTGGTGCCAAGCAATCTCCCACTCAGGACTGGTTACAGTAGAACAGGAGGCAGGCATGGCCAGCTAAGACCGGTCTTAAGACAGATGCTCTGGGTCATAGCACAGCTGCATGCCACGCAAATGGACAACCATTAAGAGGGTTTTGTTTCCATAGCAACAAAAGAAAATAGCTTCAAAAGTATGCTGTCACAGGCATTTATAATACAACAATATAGGCCTAATCATGATCAACACTGGAGATTGGAAACACTTTTTAAATCATAAATTAAATTGTTGTCAGAAATATCTATCTGACCGTTGGTTTCATATACCTTTCATATACCTTTCTTTCTGTTCCAGCAGATTGAACAGCTTTCTGCTCTCTATACAGACGGAACAGCCAGGTTGTGATTCTCGCCACCAACGCACCAGAAACTTTAAGAACAGACTTTCCATCTGTATCCAGCAGCTGGCTTACTGCCGTCCTCCTTTACAAAGAACATCAGTTGTTCTTCACCTTTTAACTGTCGACAGAAAATACCATGAGCGAAGTCTGAATCACAAAAGCTCCTGCTTTATGACTCACATATGAAAACACAAAGCTCAGAGCTGAATAACAAGCGCAGAGTTTTATGCCGTTCATCCTTTTGGTTTACCGTCGCTAAGCATCTCTCCCATGGGCTAACAAAGTCTATAATCATTTGTGACAGCCAGTCATACAGCACAGCTTGCTATTCAAGGCACACTCTCAATTATGGAGCCCTGTGGGTGTCACCCTGGTGTGGCCACGGGCTCTACATGGCGTCTCTTCGATGCGCGGCCGGTTTAGCGAACACAAACAGTGGTGGCGGTGGTGATGGCGTGCTCACGTTGCGTCGGCTCCCGGGTCCCTGACGGGCAAGGCCGGACGGGCAAGGCAAGGCCTTTCTCTGGGTCGACGATGCGCGGCAGCAAAAGAGGCAAGATGCGGAATGCCCACGTCAGCAGAGCAGAGCCACACCTGCGCCTGTGTGTGTGTACAGTACGTGTGTGTGTGTGTGTGTGTGTGTGTGTGTGTGATTCTAGGTGTCTGTGTGTCTGCGTTTTTGCATGCTCAATCGCTCAGGGCTGGCACGCTAACCTTCGGCTAGACACTGGCATTGGTCCATATGGCTGGCCTGCCAGGATGTCTGCGTGTGTGTGTGTGTGTGTGTGTGTGTGTGTGTTTCCATGTGTATGTGGTTGCATGTGTGTGTGTATGAGCACTTTATCTAAGATGATGAATAGCCTCTATAATAGTTTTGTACCTCTCCCCTTAATCTGCACTGGGCCTGAAACACAGCAGGAGACATGTCAATCCAATCTGACCTGCCCACCTCTCCTCATCTCCTGTCATGTCATGTATAGTAGCCCAGCATATTCATCATGAGGATTTTGAGAAATTATATTACATTTCATTTGTCAAAATCAGATAGCAACAATTCTACCTGAGGTCTCTGGTGTATGTGACTGGCCTGAATGTGAAATTGAATGTGAAGGCACAAACCCATGCTAGTCTAAATCTGTTTTTTTTCTGGTTTGAACAAATGAGAAGATGACAGGAGACCTCAGTGGAATGCAAGAGGAAATGATCTCTCAACAGGCAGAGATACACTCATAAAACCCAAGTAATGTGGAGCGAGAAAAACACCTGCATACACAGTCCCCTGTCGGTCTGCATGCTCAGTCGTAGATGCCCTTTAACAATATTATAATGGCATCTGTGTTACTGGACCGAGGGAGATGTCTCTCAGGTCCGTGGAAAATTGAAGGAGCCTGCAGCCGAAAATGGAGAGCCCAGGACATTTAACACGTTGGCAATCTGCTGGGAGCTGTCCGGGAAGACGTGCAAAGAGAAGCTACGAAGCAGGACAAATCAATGAGTCTCTCTCTGTTTCCCTCTTCCTCTCTCTCTCTCTCTCTCTCTCTCTATCTGCCTCTTTCTTTCTGCCTCTTCTCTCCCCTGACTTCCCCAAAGGCAAAGACAGGCTCTATAAAGAACATCTGAATCTACCTAATGGAATGGAAAATTGGGGGGAAATGGGGATCTTTTCCCACAGGGATGTCCTTTCCTCTGTACAGTTTTCACATATTTAACATGCGGCCTTACTGACTGTGACTCGTGACCACTCGCTCGATCGGCTCGAAAGGGAAAACATTTACACGCAGCTGGCGTTCTCAAGGCGCTGGAGACGGCGTCCTCAAGGCCCCCCCCCCCATACTCCCAGACACCGGCCGCAGTTTTTGCCGTCCACACACACACACACACAGGCACGTCTCATCTGCCGGGCATTTATGCTCCCATTTCTGTAGATTCCATCACATCTGTTAGCCTTTTTTTCTGAGGGCAGCATATTTTCATTATCACCCACATATAAAAAGTGAGAAAAGAGAGTGAAAAAAAGACATTGTTTGAGTGTTGCAGGATTTATAGAAGGGGCCATCTACAGCTAATCAAGCATGGCAGGCCAGCCAGAGGACAGACCCCTATGGTGAAGCTTTTAGATTGTTGATGTATAGAGTGGCAGGCAGCATGTAGCCTGAGAAATTAATGGACTGGAAAACTAATTCTTGCATGGAGGTAATAATAATTATGAAAGATTGCCTCAGCCTATTATTATCAATACACAGATACAGCAGTGTCTCTCTCTCTCTCTCTCTTTCCCTCTCCTTCAGCCTCTCCTCCATTCTCTCACTCTTTTGAATGTGCATGCTATATAGAATGACAACAAAAGAGAGAGAGAGAGAGAGAGAGAGAGAGAGAGAGAGAGAGAGAGAGAGAGAGAATGGAGGAAAGATGAGGAATGGGAAAGAGCGAGCAAGAATGAGAATGAAAAAGAGAGAGAATGAGAAAGATACAGTATGTGGGTAGGGAGAGAGTAAACAAGCAAGTGCAAGCACCCTTTAAGCGCCTGGAGAAATTGCAGGTCCTCTTGATGCGCCGGGCAAGTGCGAATCAGAAGAGGGCAGTGTTGCAAGCAGAGGCACTTGCTACATTGAGGTCACCTTGGTGTCAATGACTTTTACAATAAAGATGTGAGAGAAGGTGAGAGAAACTGGCTGCTAATTACAAGCTCTGAGTATTTAATGTTCAGCTTCAGTCAAGAGGTGGACTGCCTGGAGCCATTTTTTTTTTGGTAGGCTAGTGAAGAGCTGTGTATTTTTGAAGGCACCTCACAATGTTTCTGTGTATTTTTGAAACCTCACAATGTTTTTGGCATCAAAGGGTCAAATTGGACAGGTGATTGTTCTTGCCATGCGCCCATAATTTGTGCTAAAAGCCAGCACGCCAATCTTGCTTCCCGAATGCTTAACTGAACACAGACGGCCAATCCCCCGAAATCTTATGTAAGCTGTTCTGGAGATACTCCTGAAAAAAACACTCCCCTGAGTCAAATGCTGCGTAAAACTCACCACAATGAATCATACATTTTCATACCACGCTGTCAACACAACAATAACAAGGCGCAAATGGATGAATAGAGACGAACGCACAGAGCCTCCAAGATGGTTAATTAGCATAAGAAAAGATCGGCCAGTCGTCTCTACGGATGATATGAGAACAACGACATGAAAGCAATTAACCTGCTTTTCCTCTTAGATATGGATGCTACAGTATACTGAGCGGGAAGCACTGCTTATATGTGATGCAAGAGCACGGCTCAACATGATGAATTCTTAAAAACACTCGAGCGTCTAAATGGACCCCTATGGTCAGACTATCCGTTCCACTACCAATCCTGGTCCTAAAAAGTACCATGAGAAAAGCCCATATATGAGGGGCTTTGTGCAGGAACAACAACCGGTCCTTAATTCCTTCAGAAGCAATTATCTGAACTGATTAGAGGAATCTTACTAATGTAATTACTTTGCACTTAAAGATTAATTTCATCTTTGTGGGCATGGCACTGTGTGTTTGTATCGGCTGCCATTATCTCTAAGAAGATCTGACAATTTAATTAAGTAATCTAATGGCAGACGTGGGCCCTGGATGGGGGATCTGGTGCTCTCATTAAGGTTTGATGTCGTGCAGGCCTGCCATAGGGACATCGAGGGAACGGCTACTCCTCCTCCTCCTCCTCCTCCACGCCAGCTCAAGGACAGGAGGTTGACCTCGCTCCACTCTCATCTCTTGCACTCATCCAATCAAACTGACCCCCTGAGGGCCCATTCATTTTACAGTAGGGTACCCAGGTCTCCGCCTTTAGCTCGTCTACTGGCAGCGGTGGCAGCCGAGGAGCTAAAACGTGATAACTGCTGCCATAATCCGGGATTCCCCACAGGAGTGAATGTAAGAGTGCTGCACCGAGTAAGACCCAGTGCCTACGTGGATTCGGGGCTAATTGATCTGTATTCCACACGAGACAGAGATAAATGAGATCCCGCATCGGAACGTGCACAGGCCCTGCCGTATATGCATCCAGTAATTAACGGAAAACCAGTAGAAAGACTGGAATAATTGAGGTCGGTGCGCAGGGGAGAACGGCGTTTCACTGTGCCGTTCCTCAACTGCCGCCACACTCGAACGAAACGAGATAAACAAACAAAAAAGTGGCAGAAGGGAGGGAAAAACATAAACATCATCTGCAAAGAGCTCTATGTGTCTCCAAGGGAAGCTGATGGAATTCATTGCGATGATTATCAATTAAAATCAGTTCGCTCCTTAAATTAATGTAATTAACTCGCACACCTGAAGGGGTGAGCTTGGCAAACAAGCGGACGGGGCTCCAAACTCCAATAAGTGCAGAGGCCTGGGACTTACAGTAGGAGTGAATGAAGAAAGAGGGCAAGAGGGGGAAAAAGGGGGGGGGGGTTGAGAGTGAGCAGTGGAAGATAATGCACTCTGGTTTGAGTGAGGGGGAAAATAAAACTCTCTAGTGTGAGCGAGTGAATATCAAAGAAAATATTGGGCCTGTGGAGAGCCGTGAGATTGTGTGGAAAGGCGGCCCCTACCCTGGTCACTCCACGGCCGCGGTCCTCCCCGTAGTTGGTGCCCAGGATCTCAAAGTGAATGTTGGGGTTGGTTCCGTTGTCACTGAACTCCAGCAGGTTGGTGAGAGCACTCACTCCATTCTAAAGACGAGGAACACATTTACATGAATGTATTTACAGTCATTTGGGTCACAAAAATCCATTCCACATGGTGACCAGAGGCAGGCTATGCTGTGCTACAGATCAGCACAGACACACAGATTCTCACACACACACATACACTCAAAGCATCAAAAAAGCCCATGATAAAAGACATGAAAGAGTAACATGACCGAAAATCCTTAGAAAAAAACAAAAAAAAAATTCTCATTCAGTGTTTTCAAAGGAGAGCCCGGGGTTTTGGTTGACTTTTGTTGCTAAGGAAATAAAGAGTCTGGTGGCTATTGGAATGGATTTGGCTGGCACAAGACAGGGGATTCTGTTCATCTATTTGTCAGGGTTATCCACTTCACTTGGCAAATACGGGAGATATTTCCCATACTGAAATCCTAATTCTGCACTGATTTGCACAGAAGAAATGTCTTTTTGAATGTCTTTTTTCCCCATCACATGTTCATTTGTGTGGTGTTATGAGGGATCTGGCTACATTAATCATGCTGTCTGCTATCAGCTCCTCTCACATATGGGAGAACATAGATAAACCAAACACACACACACACACACACACACACACACACACACACACACACACACACACACATGCGCGCACACACACGCACACAGACACTTCAACAGAAATTCACACAAAATGGTAGCACCGTAAGATCCTCGACAGCTAGCACCATCTTCTAGCACAGTGTGTCCGGAAGCACGTCCTGCTGCAAACAGGTGCAATTAACAAAAAGATAACTGTGCTGAACGTGTTGGGCCAATACTGGGCTGTCAGAATTAATTAGACAGCCAATTATAAAAGCTGATGAGCAGTTTCCAAATGAGTTCACCTACTGTAGCACTGTATTGGAAAGCCAATAAACACAAACTTCCCTTTAATTAAGCCAGCCGAACAGTGTTCTGACGAGGCCACTGCAGGGGGAATAAATTGTAAGCCCATTTATACAGCTGCTTTATGGCGAAAAAACAGAGCACGCAGCGCATTAATATGATCTATAGGTGCGATTATGGGGCTCTGGGAGAGGGCTCAGCAGATTCGGGCTCAGAACCTCCACGCGTGTGAGGTGGATGTACAGGAGGGCGGGCTGGGCTGGGGGGGTCCCAGGATGGTGGGGTGGCAGGGAGCCGGGGGTGGCACAGGTGGCAGGGCAGGGAGAGAACAGCCGGAGCGCGGGAGAAGCAGGTGACGGAAGTGAGACTGTGGGTGGCAGACAGGTGCACTGTCCCGCCTGTGCGCTTTCCTGAAGAGGTCAAAGTGTCTGTGCGCATATGGTGTGATCTCTCTCTCTCTCTCTCTCTCTCTCTACTGCCGACTCTCTCTCTCTCTTTCAATCTCACCTTCCCACTCACTCAATTTCCTGCTTTCCACTTTCTCTTTCTACCTGACTCTCTTCTTCTCCCTTATTCATGTTCCTCTCTCTCTCTCTCTTTCTCAGAGTTCAGAAACCTAAGCTGCTCCTTCCCCAGGCCTCAGGGCGACATGTTTCCTGCTGTGAGCTCCTTTCAGTTACTGTACTGCTCTCTCTCCTCCACACATTCTCTCTCTCTCTCTCTCTCTCTCTCTCTCTCTCTCTCTCTCTCTTCTAGCACTCTACCTGTTTCAATCTCTCAAGCACCCTTTGTTGTTTTCTTTGTCCTACCTTTTCCCTTAAGGGACGCACAGAGGATCAAGTCTCATGACACTCAGGGTGCCCTCCCCAAAACCCACACACACCGACACCTGACGCACACACACACACACACACACACACACACACACCACACACACACAGACAGAAAACACCAAATATACACACAATTTCTACACACTAGTGTAACAATGTTGTTATACAGAACAGAATGTACTCTATATGCTGTTCATTCTATGTTCCTGTACAATAAGGCTCAAGGGCATGTAGAGTTATAATTGGGTACATGAATTGTGCCACAAACTAATGGTTTAATCACACTTTCATGGCTACACATTGATTGTCTGTGAGCACCCACATCATTACAATAATGCACTCTGGGTAAACACATGTACTCCATTCTCTAACAAGAAATCTACACAGTCAAAAATAGCATGGAGAAGCACTATTTGTTTTGCTGATGTAAACCACTTTTGTGTTGTTGACCAAACCCGGTTTTGACTGTTTGCGGTGAGACCAGCTCCTTCTTTTAGAGCACATGATTGAAACATGGTGGTCAGAGTGGTCTCAGCATGGTAAAAAAAAGAAATCAACACATGCATGTTCCAAATGGCATGTGCTGGACATTGGCCATGTATACAAACATACAAACACACACACACACACACACACACACACACACACACACACACACGTACGCGCAGAGACATATTCCCTTACCTTCTTGACAGTCTCAAGCATGGAGCGTCCGCCCTGCCAGGGCTTGGAGCCCTTGCGGATGCAGCTGAGGCTGGCCATGCTGTGCCACTTGCGGTCCTCCAGCTTCCTGTGGAAGGTGTTGGCCAGCAGCAGCACTGTGTCGTAGATGTAGCGGTTTGTGATCTGCCGGCACCAGAAAACATAGAGAAAGAGAGAGAGAAAGAGAGAGATGTTTAACACCCACTCCTTGAATCAATCTTCAAACCATGGCCTTGAAACAAATATCACGTGTCTGAGAGTGGGAGAGAGATAAAGAGAGAGAGAGAGAGAGAGAGAGAGAGAGAGAGAGAGGAATGACAGGTTAAAAGGTGAGGTAGGAGACATGACAGTGTGAAAAGAGAGAAAGAGAGGAAGAGAAAGACACTTTTTCGACAAGTACAGGACTAAAGCAAATCAATTACATGTCTCTGAAGAGTCATGATCTACGACTCTCAACCAGGAAGCAAGTTGTGGGTCTCTCCAGTTAATGCAGTGTGTGTGTTTTTTATTATGCGTGTATAAGTATAAGTATATATACTCTTTTGATCCCGTGAGGGAAATTTGGTCTCTGCATTTATCCCAATCCGTGAATTAGTGAAACACACTCAGCACACAGTGAACACACAGTGAGGTGAAGCACACACTAATCCCGGCGCAGTGAGCTGCCTGCAACAACAGCGTCGCTCGGGGAGCAGTGAGGGGTTAGGTGCCTTGCTCAAGGGCACTTCAGCCGCGCCTAGGCCACGGCTGCCCCACACGGCTGTGTGTGTGTGTGTGTGTGTGTGCGCGCGCGCGTACGCGCGTGTGTGTGTGTGCGCGCATGTGTGCGTGCGTGCGAACGCACACGCATGCATATTTATATGTTCCTCGCATTCCACTTGCTCAGTACTCATTCGCCCCTTGACTAGCACTTGACAGTTAGCACCAGCCATGATGAGAGGTGGTGAAGCGGGAGGCCTATAATCACGAGCACAAAGGCATGAGCATGTTGACACCTGGCACTGAGAGCGCAGCTCCGCATTCTTTCTTCTGATTTTTTGATCACGCTGTAAAAAAACATGCCCCCATGCTGTTTGCACGAAGCCTCCAGCTCTCAACACAGAATGTAAGAAAAAGAGAGGGAAAATGCTCATGATGCTTTAACTAGCAATCAAAAGACGGCGTCTCTTTTTGTGTTCCTCTCTGAGGCTCAAGCAAAAGAGAAAGAAAGGAAGATAGGAAAAGAATGAAGGAAGGAAAGAAAGGGAGAGCAAGGAAAAGGAAGAACAAAAGAAAGAAAACAGAAATGAAAAGACAGAATGCTGATGGAGACCAGGAACCTAGCGACTCTAATCACTGGCACAGACGTTGCTTCACCACCGTTTTCTTATTCGCTTGAAAATATCATTAACGCGGCACGTTGTGTTCTCTCTCCTCTCTGTGGTGCCGCAGTGGTCATGCCGTTGCGGTGGTGGCGGCACGGGCAGGATCAAGAGTTAATTCAGCGCTGATCGATCGCGCGGCGTGATTTAGCCGGAGTGTTGTCTCCATTTTAATGAGAATGTAATAAATAGAGTGGAGTGGCCATTAGGTCTCCCGTTGTTTATTAACCCGCAATGTTCTCTCGCGCGCCCAACACAATATTGAGTGCCAGCGTGCCCGCCACCGCACACGAGCCACGATGCACTGTCCTAACTGGGATGACAAATGACCACCCGAGCCTCCTGACACAGCTCGCTTTATCTCCGGTGACACTCATAAAGCCAACGCTTCTCCAATGACACGTATCTTTCGCCAGTTGGAGCTATGTGTGCGTTATTGGCATATTGTATAGCCTCTCTTTCCCATTTATTCTGAGAACAAAACTAACTAAATAAATTAATATATTTAACAGAAACACATATGCCAAAATTATTGGCATATTGTATAGCTTCTCTTTCCCAATAAAACAGTTCTTAGTCTTCTCCTATCACATGCCATACAGTTGGAGAATAAAAAAGGGATTTAGAGTTCAGATCAGGGGACTGAGATGACCATAACCAAAGATTTATTTTTATGTTCAGTAAGCCATTTATGTGACAATCTGGACATCTGTTTTGGTTCATTGACTTGCTGGATGATCCAATCATGACCCACTTTTAGTGTCATGGCAGAGCCAGACTTGATTTAAAATGGTCATGTATCTCATGCAGGTCATGATACCATGCAGGATGAGGTTCCCTGGGCCTGTGGAATGAAAACAGCTCCAAAACATCACTGACCCTCCGCCATACTTCATGAGTGGCCATGTGGTTCTGGTCAATTTAGTCATCTTTCTATTGTATGCCAAACCCACCATAAGTGTTTTTCTGCTCAATTTTCAATCTATCTGATGGGTCTCTGTCTGTGCAAAAATCCTGCATCAGGAGGAGTCTTTAATTGTCGTCTGTGTGTGTTCTGTCTTTATGCAGAAGTAAAATCCAGTGCAGTAAAGATGATAACGCCTGAATGCATCAGAGTAGTGCTACTGTAACAGAGACAATTACTGAGAGCAAAGTAACACAGTGAACTAAACACACTGAGTGTGAAAGAAAGCAAAATGCTAAACTACCTCAAAGCTAAGCAGTTTAAGTACATTTATGTCAAGCTCATATCAAAAGATTCTTTCTAAAAGGTGCCAAGGGACGAGGGGGTAAACTTTATACTATACATATTTTGGCCATATGGCAGCTGGGTTGTTTGTATTTACAAATATAATAAAACTAGGACAGCCCTAACTACTCCAGAGAGAGTCTTCCACAGACAGAATAAAAGACCCGTGACCTAGAGAGAGAGGACCTTGACAGTGAATCCTCCTGACTACAGAGCAACGGTGCAAATTTATTTATTCTGCTGTTCAGTGGGTATTTTTCTGCTCTATGTTTTCTGCTTCGGAAAGAAAACAAACACCAGAACAAAGCAAGCCTATACAGACAGAGTCTCTGTGCTCCGCTCTCGCGCGCTCTGATGCCGTCTCTCCATCTGCTCTGTACCACCCAATGGAGCCACCCAATTGAGAGTGTGGGAGTTGATTTGCAGTTTTACTTCTCCCAGTAGTATCGGAGGACGGAGAGGAAGGACTAGGTCACTGGAGCGAATCATCATTCAGTCAGTGTGCGTGTGTTTGGGGAGGGGGGGGGGGTATGTTTATGTGTGTATGTGTGAGTGTGTGTGTGAGAGCGTGTGTGTGTGTGTGTGAGAGAGAGAGAGAGAGAGTGTGTGTCTGTGTGTCTCACACACACACACACACACACACACACCCCTACCTATCATTCTAGTATTATTTCTAATACTGTCTATTTTGTGCTCACATGTTTCTACATTGTATGCTGTCTCTCTGTTTTCTTTTCCTTGTGATACTACTGTGTTATTTGTAACACTAGCTTTGGCAGTACTGTACCAAACAGTCATGCTAATAAAGCCCCTTTGAATTTGAATTTGAATTTGAGAGAGAGTGTGTCTCTGTCTCTGTGTGTGAGAGTGTCTGTTAAACCCAGAGTGTCTGTTAAATCCAGAGGGATGACATGGAAATCTGCCAGGGCAAGTCAAAGAGAGTGGTGCAACTAAGACTGCTTCCCAAGGGAGGCCAAGTGATCAGTGGTCCTCGGGGAAACAGTGTGTGGTGTAGGGGTGGGGGTGGGGGGGGGGGGTGCTGTAGAGATGGGGGGAGAGGAGAGCCAGCAAAGCAGAGGAAGAGAAAGAGTCCAGGGCATAGCACAAGGCAGAGTGAGGAAGAGCAAGAGAGAGAGAGGGGGGGGGGGGCATCGAGAGAGGGAGGGAGAGAGACAGATAGTCAGGGGTAAAGGAAGTGGAGAGAGATACAGAGAAAGAAAAACAGAAAAAGTGAGAGGCAGAGAAAGAGGGAGAGAGAGAAAAAGGAAGATGGAGGGGTAGTGTTAGTGGAGAGAGGTATGGGGAATAAGAAATAGGTAGATAGAGAGAGAGAAAGACAGAGAGAGGGAAAAGGAGAGTGGTCAGGCTCGCTGAGATGATGCGCTCCAGCGCCGTGTGAAATTGGGCTCCTTCTGGGCTGCCCTCCTGACCACTGAGCTGCTCTGCCTCCACACTGTCAAACAAGCCTGGCCTAAATGCACCATTCACCCCTGGCGCTAAGCACAGACGCCCCGTCCCCCTGGCACCACTCTGGAGGTGGCCTGCTATCTCCCAGCACCACACCCCTCGTCCCCACACAGCCACAGTCACCTATGTCAATGCACAGGGGTCTTGGCACCATGCTTAAAAGCAACCATGTGCAATTTGTAAACATTTTTGAATCATTAAATATGATTAATAATGCATGCTTATTTATTCGCTGTATCTCATAATTTTAGTTTTTTTTTTTGTTTTTTTTTTTTGCTCTAAGTCTATGGTGAGCCACAGTGTGCAGCCAATTAGAAAGACTTACTTGCTGCTTCATTGGCCTGTTACAATACCTTGTTACTGCTTTATATTGTCACATTTTATAAGATAGCCAACTTGTTTGTCAGCACAAGAGCAGAAAGTCCTCACAAAATCAAATGGTCCTCACAAAACTAAACACCAACTCCAGGCATTCACAGACCCAAAGCACTGTTCCTGTCAATCAACTACAACTTCAAATACTATTTCCGTCCAGTGCATGGGAGCTTAATCTTAGAATATGACATTTTACATAGAGCTTTCGATTGAAAGCAGTGCATATATTGCAAATGCAAAATTGCATATGTATTACTTTTACAAGGCAAGGCTATTACAGTAGACAAATAGACATGAATGCTGCAATGAACAGCAGTAAAATTCCTTTCCTAAACCTATCAAATTACATGACGAGATTTAAACCGTAAAACACTTAAAAACTCAATTGTAAAATCAAGCTGGTCAGTCAGGCATAATAGCGAGATACCAGTCTGAGGGGATTTTCGGCTTCAAGTATTCATTGTTGAGTATGCTGTCTCCCTTTCCTAAATCAGTCTGCACTAAATAAATAAAATAATCTAGAATAATCTAGGGAGAATGCATACACAGAGATACTTCTATTCACTGCATGAGGCTGTACAATGTCTAGCTAAAACTAATTTAGTAGCTTGGTGAAATCTATTTAACACCATAGGCAAGATCCAAAGTACAAACACCTGTGGGTCAGCTTTAGTTCATGCATGAGGGATTTTGCTCATAGTCTGATTTTGCACTTTGTCCGTCAATATAAATAAGCAGTGTTTCCCAAACTGTGAGCCATGAAGGTTGCACAGGAGTGCCACAGGAAGCAAAATCGGCCAAAATTGTAGGCTATTTAAATCACATTTCTAGATTCACGTTAATTCTAAATCTTACTGACTAACTGTGAAGAAAACTTACAAAGAATGCCTGACTATGAACCTTACCTTTTGTCATACTGAATAGAAAAAAATTGACAATGTTGAATACAATCAATACTTGTGCTAATGTTAATGTTATATGATAAAATACCAGAGTTTTTTTAGTGGCATGGGGGACGGGGACAATAAACAGCAAAATGTTATTTTGTCACTTTTATATGTTTAATATTATTAGGGTGGTGTGCCGTAAGAGAAACATGTTTGGGAAACACTGCCTTAGAGTGTAATTGGTGAATTATTGGTTGAAATTCTGATAATCGATAATTCTCCAACAACAAAGAAGCAACGTGTGTCTGTCTTTTTAATCCTTTGGACATTTTAGGTGTTCCCAGCTGTGCAACATTTGTTTCCACCCTGCTTGCACACTAAATGAAAACTGCACATCCTTGCAAAGTCACTGATGCAGAGAATACAGCAGCCCTGACTTGCTCTCCTTTCAGCGCTAATGTTTATGTGTATCCCTGTAGGAAAGTGATTTTTTTTAATGTGTTTCCGTCGTACGCATTTGCCTGAGTGACATAAACAAATTAACGGGCAGATCTTAGATATTTTTTTAACTATCTGCGCTGCTCCTCTTCAAATGGCGTTGCACATTATTTTTTTATTCAGTCCCCAAAGGGTACTACGACTCCTGGCGCTACTGCAAATGAAGTCAAATTGGAATTAGATTTTCCAACTCAACATTGTTTAATTTAATGACGCAAGTTAGGTTTTCACATCAGCTTTGCTTCATCTTTATTTTCTCATTGGAGTTTGTGTTTACCATGTCTTACAATTATGACTGACGTCAACCCACGTTTTCACCCAGGGCGTAATAAAAATTATGAAAAATGACAGATGCATTTTCATGTTCACATTTCATTACATTCTGATGTGAAGAGCAAATAAGACAACTTATTCTGAGATGTGAAAAAGTAAACATTTAACAACACACTCCTTGGCATTACCAATCTGCTACAAAAAGGAAAGTTAGAACAAATAAAAACAATAAAAACTTCTAATTGTGTCTATGTGTGCCTGTGTATGTGTATGTGTATGTGTATGTGTGTGTTTGTGAGTATGTACACGTTTTGTTCATGGTATATGTGGACATACTAACGCACAACATGTTTATGCATAGTATGTGTTGTGTCATCTGTGTGTGTGTGTGTGTGTGTGTGTGTGTGTGTGTGTGTGTGTGTGTGTGTGTGTGTTCATGCACACATACCTCCAGCGTCTGAGCTTTGGGGTCTTTTGGGTCGCAGAGGGACGTGTTGATGCGGTGGTTGCTGCGCACACAGCGCTGCGTTGTGTTCTGGGGCATGGGGAAGGTCTGGCGCACCAGGGTCAGACGCCCGATGGACTTCATCACCAGCTCCTGCACATCCAGGTCAGATATTTCCTACAGCACAGAGGGCATTCACACACACGCACGCACGCACGCACGCACACACACACACATTACATTATAGTTACCGACTCAGGAGAAACTGTTATTCACAGGCTACACAGGCAATATATGTTTTATGTAGTCTATTGGGGTCTTGTTGAAGGTCTAACCCTCTTCAAACCTATATTGCACAGGCTATATATACTGTAGCTATATCATCCATATTATGCATGTAGCATTTCATTTTTTAACAGTGTTGGTGTATCCGTGCATGCATACTTGGTACATGCTGCCAATGGATACATGCAACTAAAGTGCAAAGGTTCACACACTCTTCTCACAACAATTCACATACCTGACTTTGAGAAACAAGCCTCACATGTACTGTACAGTGCCAAACACTCACATACCCATACCAACAAACATTTACATGCGTGAACTAACTCAGAGATGCACACCCTATTTGTGTATGTGAGAGTGTAAGCGTTCTTGTGTATGAGTGTATATGTGAGAGTATTCACTATTTTTACAGTACAGCAAGTAAAAAAACAGCCCTGCTGTTATGTTCATGGGAGAGATGGATAAAGAGAGGAGGGGAGCTGGGACATATGCATATGCGTGTGTGTGTGTGTGTGTGTGTGTGTGTGAGTGTGTGTGTGTGAGCGAGTGAATGTGTATTTGCCTGTCTATGCGCCTGTGCCTGGGTGTCCTTGTGCAACTTAAGAGGAATCATTGCTAATTTTAGCCGCCAGCCATCTTTTCCCACTCTGGCCCAACGCTAGAGGGGAGCGACTGACGAGATCAGATTGGACACGGACGTCCCTGGCCAAGGTAGGCATTAAAAACACCCCCCCCCCCCCAATTGGCAGCTCTCTCTCTCTCTCTTTCTCTCTCTCACATTCTCTTGCTCTATCCATTTGGGTTTTTCAGTTGTGACACGGGGATTGTCACTGACTGTCATCAACACATCATTATTCTAACTCTGGTGGGCAAGGTCCACAAAACTGTGTCTTGTACAAGTTCAGGGAGTACGTATGTCTCTTTGCAATTTAATCCTGAATAATGTCCTGATTTGCCTGAAAATAGTTATCCGCCGAGACATCAAGCAATTAACAATGACATGAGCGTTTGGCAGAGACACCAGATATAACAAAAGCAATTTAATTTCAAAGTCATTTTTTATAAGTCCTAATTGGATCCTGCAAAGAATACCAAATAATAGTGGCACAATCAAGGACTTCCAAGAGCAAATTACAGGAAGTGACTAAACAAGAACGAGCTCTTTAACCTACAAACGAGCAAACTCAGGCAAACATTTCCAGTTGACATACACCAAAACCCTGTGGCATTCATTTGGACAGACAAAATTAGAGTGACATAAATATCAGCCTTTGGGTTAGGCGCCTAATTTTGGACTCCACTTTCGCTTGTTTGTTTAGACTTCTGTCAAGTTGGGGCCCTGGAAGCAGACATCAAAACATGAAGTCGGGATAATGTCAAGTGCCAATTTGTTTTCTACCTGCGGAAACACCATGTCACGCAGGTCGTTATGTAACCAGGACAAATTCCTAGATAAAATTTGTACAGAAAGAACATTTTGAGGCGATCTATATACAACAAACAAATAATAACAACAATGTCTGCTGTCCATAGCAAGCATTAGTTTGAAGATGGAGAGCAGAGTAAGAGCCTAGACGCTGCCTCGTAATATCACTGCTCATCAGGAAGCTGAGAGGAAAGTATGGAAAAGGTCTTCGGATCAACAGACCTGTCATTCTACTTCAATGCACCCCACCTGACACCCTCCAACCCCACAACCTGCCCTCCCTCCCCATTTTCTAATTTCCGGCAAGTGACTTTTTCATTTTCCACCTCAAATGCCAGAGACAGTCCGACTCAGTGAGCGGCCACTGGCCTCATTGAGCCTTGTGGTGGAGGCTCTCCCTTGCTCTCTCTCTCTACCCTCACACATGCACATGCAGGTGATAATTGCATAGCACTCCCAGCAGTCACAGAAGGTGCAAAGCTCTTATGATCAGACTAACCCTATGGATTCGTTTTTCCTTCGTTGGAAAATATGAAAACTGTCACTAAAAACTAGTCTTACGTCATGAATAAAAAGACGAAGAGTTGGGCGATTCTAATCTTCTTAATGCATCGGGCCACATTCATCTGCGCTTGACGGCAGAATACCAACCTCATTGATGATGATCCAGTGGCAGTCAAAGGCAACCAGATTAGTCTCCACAACCTGGGAGAGAGAGAGAGAGAAAGAGAGAGGGAAAGACATAGAGATAGAGATAGAGAAAGAAAGAGAGATGAGACAGAGAGAGATAGAGATATATAGAGAGAGTAAGAAAATAGAAAAAAGAGCACACATTTAATTTAACAATTCAATACAAGCAGCGGGTAGTGCATGTTATGTCTCTACACAGTGCTACCCAGGACAATGGGCCATGCCCACATTCGTGCACAACTGGCTCCTTTTCTTTCCTTTTGTCTTCACACAAGCACGTCTGTAGGCAGCTCTAACCCCCGGCGTGCTGCTGTTACTCCTGCTCACTGTGCCGACACTGTATTTCATTAGACGTAATTGTGTAGGTGACTACAGCAGGCGTCATAAAACACTCGGGTCATAAACAATCGCAACAGCTGGAGAGTATGACGGCGCTGCGCTAATAGTGTTTTAATCTTCCACAAAGAGCCAATAAAACTTAATAATTGCGTTGCAGACACGTCGCATAAAGCACCCTGTCACTGTGAACATGGCTGGGAGAGTTTGATTGAAGAAACGGAGCTGGTTGGTTGGGTGGGTGGGAAAGGGAGATGGAGGTGTGTGTTAGAGTCGGTGGGTGGAGGTGTGTGTTGAAGTGGGGGGTGGGGGGGTGGGTGGAGGGTAGGAGGAGTTACTCTCTTTCTTTTCTTGCCTCTCTCTTTGTTTTCTTGCCTCTCTCTTTGTTTTCTTGCCTCTCTCTTTCTTTTCTTGCCTCTCTCTCTTTCTTTTCTTGCCTCTCTCTTTCTTTTCTTCCCTCTCTCTTTCTTTTCTTGCCTCTCTCTTTCTTTTCTTGCCTCTCTTTCTTTTCTTGCCTCTCTCTTTCTTTTCTTCCTCTGCTGCTCTTTTGCTTTCTCTCTGGCCGGGTCTTATGCTGCTCCGTCCACGTGAGAGGACAGGGTTAGGTCAGGTCGTGCGCCCGACATGTCCAGCGAGGCCATCACAGAATTGCTCGTCTCTGCGGATCTTATACTCGTGCCATGTAGTGCATATAGGGGCTGTTCCGCTGACACAGATGTGTTTTGTGGCGTGTGATGTGGAGTGAGTGAGCTATGGCGCGCGCTCGCGTTCACAGCTGCGTGGGAGGGACATGAGAAGGGACGCCATCAACGCCGCGAGGACAGATGGGGTGACACTTTGACGATGGGCGTCCACGAAGGACCACAGAGGAGAGAGGGGGAGGGGATGGACACACACACACTCCAGCCAATGACTTCCCAGGCTGTGTAACACAACTCCTGTCCCTGTTCGCTCTCAGCACCATGACCAAGGGCAGATGTTCCTGCTTAATTAGCGAAAGGGCCAAATTCTATCAGAAGACTCCGGGCTCTGGAGCTTTTGGGCCTGCCAAGTTAAAAGAGGAGTTCAAGGTTGTTTGCACAGAGTTGTTGACTAGAACACAAGCTTCCTAAAATATATTCAGGGATGAAGGGGGTAGGGGGTTTTAAGCACCAGTCGAAATGTAAAAAAAAAAAAAAAAAAAAAAAATCCCCCTCCTATGCGCTCCCTCAAATGGCAGCAGCGGCCAGGGATGTGAGCTCTTTTGTGAATCCCAGATTAAAGTTTTGCCGCAAATGTGTGCTGTCCATGGCCAAGGAGAAAAGTATTGATTCTGGCAGCTGACACACAGACACTCCCAGTGCTTAGGCTCCGAGCTGTGTGCAGGATACTGAGAAGACCGGGGAAGGCAGACGGGGGTGAAGTAAACAACGCTGCCGTGGTGGAAGCCAAAACACAAGCCAGGCTTGCCTCTAGCTCACTTTCTTTTTCCCCACATTTCAATCAAATTCAATTATTGTTTTACGAGACATTACTGAAGAACAAAAAATGGTTAAAAACATGTTTTTTTCTTGAATTTTACTTTTCTTGTAAACCACAGGTTGAGGAGCTTAAAACCAGGGTGTGATTGGAATGGGATGGGGTTCTTTTTTTCTTCTTCTTATTTTCACTTTATATATATTTTTTTCTCCCTGCTAGTGCCTGAGGAGACGGGAGCTTAAGCACAGAGCTTGTGGTAGGCAGGCCCGTCCTCACCCTGACAGACAGAGAGGGGGGGGGGGGCTCCAGGTGAGGTCTTCATGTTCTGCAGATCAAAGTGCCTCCACAAACCCCCACCCCCACTCCAGCCTGCTCCTCCGCTTTCCTGCACCCCGACATGTCACCTGCAAATCTGCGGTCCTCAGACAAGTTTTTCAGGGGCGTGGGAATTGAGATCTCAACTGACATCTCAATCCTTCTGTTCTCCTCCCCTCCTCTTCCTTTCTCTTTCTCTTTCTCTTTCTCTCATGCAAGCTCACAACCCTTCTGGGTCATCAGATACACACAGACAAGTGTGAGACAATTGGTTATGTCAGGAAGTACAATTTTACAACAGGTTCATGGGTGAGGAACCGTAAGCAAAACGTTTTTGTAAGGAAATAATTACACATAGAGCTTTATTAAAAATACAATCAAATCAATGTAAGGGGTTTAGATTCCTACTGTAGCTGCTATTTCAGGGTTCTTTCAGTTTGTCTATTAGCTGAAATCCACCTCGGCCACACGTATTAGAAGGAAAGTACACATCTTTTAAAGGAATGAAAAAAAATATCCATTCGCCATTAGCGAAATGGCACATACTGTAGCATCACTGTAGTCATGTTCCAAAACAGGACAGGGTGTTTAAATTACATGGTGATAGTGGTGTCCTTTATTGTGGCATTCAGTGGCTTGGGCGATGATGACTGTTATTATCTGGCGAGTCCCACCTGTTTGATCTCCTGGCACCAAGAAGAGGGAAGCCAGATTATAATGATTACTCTGCTGGAGATGGAGACGATCAAAATTAAACAGTCTCCACAGTACGGAGGTGGCCTGGCCCCATATTCAAAGCCTCTCTCTCACTCTCTCTCTCTCTCTCTCTCTCTCTCTCTCATAGCCATAGCATAGGCAGGGGGTGAGAGCAGGCACCACCGCCACCCCTCACCCCCAAACAATGAGGTGGTCCAATTAAACTGACTCATAATGACAAACCAGTGACACAATGACCAACGGGTGCTACACCAGCACAGGAAGGAGTGCAGGCACTCACGGCTCTGAGTCATCTCTGTGGATCATTTTGATGAGAAATATATCTTCATGGAGAAGGCTTTTTTTTTTTGGTCGAGGAGAGAATTTTTCCATCAGAAAAAGGCGCAGCACTCAGTAGCACAGTTCGAAAAAAAAAAAAAAAAAAAGACTCAAGCTGTTGAGAAGTGCAAGAGCAGACAAAGAAGTAACACTCTCACTCTGACAGTGTGTGCACGTACCATAGAGCGGCACGTCTGACAGGGAAACGCACGACACCAACACGGCTCCTCAAAATCACTCGTGAGAAACCATCCACGTCCTTCAATATCTTTTTCTACAGTAAGTCTTTCTGTGAGTGTGAGCCACCGTGTTTTTGTTTTCTTTTTTTACCTTTTGTTGCACAGGTTGTTTTGCTTTTGTTGCACAGGTTGTTTTGTTTTTGTTGCACAGGTTGTTTTGTTTTTGTTGCACAGGTTTTTTTGCTTTTGTTGCACAGGTTTTTTTGTTTTTGTTGCACAGTACAGGAGCATGCCTGCCTGGCACACCTCTAGCGTGCCTGTTATGCATTTAGCTCACACTTGCTCGTGCGTGAGCACTTGAATACATCATAACTGCTAGGTGTCACATTTGCCATTTTGGTTTAATGTCAGCCACCTCACTCACGGTGCCACTTCCATCATGTTTAATTCATCCTCGCTGTGTGTGTGT
>NW_027468848.1:21055866-21068366 GCF_046254945.1 Alosa pseudoharengus | reverse complement strand
CAGGACAGATTTTATTCTTGCATGCTTGCTCGCACTGGTAACCACTGTCTAAGCTCTTCCCTTACAGACACTATCAGATGCCTCACAGAGAGTTCCACTGTCTCTCTCAAACGCTGTTACACGACCAAAATAAAAAAGACCCTTCAACTCTGCATCATTCTCTGCCCCTCTAGCCCACAAGCGTGACGAAGCTTCTCCCCGCATCTCTAAAATCCGCTTCTGCCGGCACTGTCGACCCCGAGGACGGGCGATGTGCCGTTCGCATCTCCAGCCGCGCTCCTCCAAACTCGCGGGCCGATGACAGTGTCGGTGTGACCTCGTGTGTGACCCTGTCAGAGTGTGTGTGTGTGTGTGTGTATGAGTGTATGAGTGTGTGTGTGTGTATGTGTGTGTGTGCATGCGTAACAGAGGAGCGTACTGGTGGAGGGATTAGCGGCGTAATCCACACACACACTGGGGTCTTATCAGCCAGTGCCACGTCTGTGTCACTATTCACCAAGCCCAGGCTACAGGGGGAAATTGAGAAATAATAATGAATAAATGCATGTGCGTGTGCAGATGCACACACACACACACACACACACACACACACACACACACACACACAGAGACACAGACACACACACACACACACACACACACACACACACAGACACAGACACACACACACAGACACAGACACACACACACACATTCAGACACAGAAAATCGTAAAGGCCAACATAATGAAAAGCCAAAACAAAATCCAATGTGACTTTCAAATTACTGTAGAAGCCCATTTCTTCCTTTGGTGAAGTTTCAAAGAGGATAGTGTATGTGTAAGACTCACTTGCCCCACCATTTTCAGAAGCAAATAGATCCTCTGATTGAATGCAAGATATGAAAGTGAACATACAATGCGTTTCCACTGACTGAATGACATTGAAACCCATGCTCGCACAAAGAAAGAGTTGCACGCTATGCCTTTACAAGAGGCTATACAAGAAGCATACTGGCCAAAAACATTCATTGCAGTTATTGCAATTGCAGATACCTTAAACAATACCTAGCAGTCAGAAAATTCATGATGGTTCATGCAAAAAAAAACCCACCATGGCCTCCATTGCCAGCAGACTTGCGGAAAAACTGCCTGTGTTTTAATCTGTATCAAGGCAGCCCAAATAACAGGAATTAATGCAGTTACCATGCAATGAGCACTTGCTCCCTCAACCCCTCCCCTCCCGCAAGACATTTCCAATTTCACATTCAATACATCTTACACGCCGAAGTTCCATTTAAGTGAAGTGCATGAATGGGGGGAGACACAAAAAACACATTTCAATATAGCACCCAGTGCAATTCCATTCTTTATCCACTGGCTGCCTCTAATCTAAAAGCCACTGTACGTTTTATTGTCCATTTGCCAAAAGGCTTTTTTTTATTCAATTCTCTTTCTCCGCCCATAAAACACAAATCAGCTCTTGCTGAGACATTGTCTGTTTACGTCAGCATATGACAACAAAAAAATAAAAGCTATTTTTTTGCGCCCTGAAAAAGGATTTTGAATTGAAAACGCCGGCAAGGACGGACTGGAATTTGAAATTGAAAACAGGAGAAAGTGTGTGGCAGTGGTGAACGCTAATTGTCCATGTCATGCCAAGTTTGTCACCAAGGAAGTGGAGTGTCATGGTGGAATTGTAAGCTGCAACTAATCCATCTTGTGGCACGTGAGCTTGAGATGCTAATGTGTGTGCAGTGTGTGTGTGTGTGTGTGTGTGTGTGTGTGTGTGTGTGTGTGTGTGTGTGTGTGTGTGCGCATGTGTGCGTGAGTGTGTGTGATTGGTGGTGGTTGCAGTGAAACCACCCCCTTCTCTTTAGAGTGATTTGAGTACCTCGAAAAGCGATATAACTGTAATGTTATTTTGCAGTTGTGTGTGTGTGTGTGTGTGTGTGTGTGTGTGTGTGTGTGAACAGGACTTCTCTTTGTGTGTCCTGTAAGTCTGCTACATCATGTCCCTGGCTTCCTCTATGTGGAGGAGCTCACCCAAGCAGAGGGATGGGCAGCATGTTACTGTACCACACCACCTCCTTGAGGACCAGTTTCTCTAAGGCATTGAGAAAACAACCTGCCATCGTTTGATTACACGACACGACCCACATCTTTCAATCTCTGATCGATCTGTGGACCAATCGGTAGACGGATAGCGCCGAGACTGTTGCGCGGTTGGGAGTCTTTACATGAGGAATGCATGTGATGAGGAGATATCCACACGCTTGCCTGATGGACAATTACAGGAATGAGAGACATTTCTGAGAGAGAGAGAGAAATTTCACAGTGCTAAGAGAAAACCGAGGAGGTGATGTCGCAACCTTGCTTGTCTGTCTTTCACTATCAATTGATAGTTTCTCTTCCTCCACATTGTCTCAGAGAAACTTCTCCCACCATGTGGATGACATATAATTAGGTTTAGTTTACAGTTGAGAGTACTGACAGCGAGACTGTAGCAAATAAAT
Source organism: Alosa pseudoharengus (assembly GCF_046254945.1). Taxonomy (NCBI): domain Eukaryota; kingdom Metazoa; phylum Chordata; class Actinopteri; order Clupeiformes; family Clupeidae; genus Alosa; species Alosa pseudoharengus. The sequence continues at coordinate 21,065,873 of NW_027468848.1, read as the reverse complement.
AATAATAATAAAAAAAACTCCACTATACCATATTTTAAAGGTCCCCATTCAAAATAAATAAATAAGTAAATAACAGACCTGCATTTCTTCCTTGCCATCTCACAGGGGAGAAATTGTTTGAGCAGCAGAAAAGTTTCTTGGAGAGCGCGTCCATCAGTGGAGAGGAGATTAAAGTGCACTCAGTGCTCAGCTGTCCCCTTCACTTACCCGCTGCCCCTCTCACAGGCACAGCGCATAATATAGAAAATATGGAAGTACAGTACAGCCTGACTACGTGAAATAGAATAAAACAAAATGCATAATCGGCACCCTCTTCACTACGTTTGGAGATGGGCTCGGGTGCCTCGGTTCACTGTTTTGTGTGTGTGTGTGTGTGTGTGTGTGTGTGTGTGTGTGTGTGTATTCAGGGGCACAAAGGACTCATCTCGCTTTCACTATTATGCAGAGCAGAAGTCAAAGAGGTTGAGCAGTCGACCTTAAAAGTTACTGGAACCTATCCAAATAACCTCATGGGCTGTATTTTGGGCCACCAGCGCATGGCGTAATACTCGTTATTCACCCGCGGAAAGTTGAATTCGGTATTTTGCACGTTTATTTTTTAAGCATTGCGCCCAGGGGTGTGGCAATTAACAACCTAGGGAGGGACCTAGCGCGTTGTCTAAAAATCGCTATCATACACCACCTAAACCTGGTCAGAAGTCAATGGCGAGTTGTTCATATGCTATTTTAAGAGCGCATGTCAACAGTCATATTGGCAGGTGCACGCACCATCCTTCTATCATTCATGAACGCACACCAGCGCACGTCCATGCAAAGCATTACAAATTGCACGATTACAATGGGAAACATAATTAGAATAAAGATATTACGAAATACTGTACATCTCATAATGAGTAGTTATTCACCATCATTTGCAAATTGGTAATGACGGTTAAAAGTGATTAGGGGAGAGGCGAGAGACACGTATGGAGCACAGCTGAAGACGCACTGTCACGAGATATAAGCAACTCCTCTGCAGGATAAATGTTGTTTTATTCAGTCATTAGGGTAAGTGTTGCTTTTTCCAGCCTATGTTTTCGATGGTAACCCATTGTCAGTCAATAGTGAAAGTAACTGCATATAACTGTCTTGTCGTTGACTGACTCCTTGGTGAAGTTAGTTTCACTTTGCCAATGAGTTCAAATAATAGACGAGTGCAAATGCGTGAAGGCTATGCTAGATTTTAGTAAAGCATGGTTTAAGAATGACTATTCCATACGGTCTTGCAAGCAGCCTCCTTCAAATGCGCAATTGAATGCCAAAATACTGATGCATTTATTTGACATATCGCGCGTTGCGCCGTTAAAGGGAATGACAGATGTCATTCTCATTGGTTTAAAATGATGTTACGCCCCAAACACACCCATATGACTAATTAAAAGACCTAGGAACACCTTGTTACGCCATGCGCTCCACTTTTGAGAACGAAACCCCTCCCAATGTGAACTGGACATCCTACTAAATTTGAATAGACTTTTGACGAGTGACGATGCACTTCAGAATGTCATGATAGGGCCCCATGTTCCAGTGTTCAGCTTTTATATCATTGGTCAGTGTTGTTTTTTATGCATGTGAAACCCAAACACAGAAACCCAAACACAGAAACACATACACAACCACACACAACCACAATTACATACGCACCCGCCCGCAGACACAGACACAGACACACACACACTGCTACATCTGCTGGTATTTTTTGCCCGGGTGCAATCAAAGCTCTAAGGGAGCCAGGCGTCACTGATGAGGTGCTCACCCTGCTGTGTTTGCCTTGGACTCTTGGCACTCAGTGACCTTGGAGTGGAGTGAAAAGGACAGGACAGAGTCCAAGAGGAAGAAGAAAAGACAGATGGAAAGAGAGAGAGAGAAGGAAGACTGTGTGAGGGGGACTTGTAGGAGCAAGGCAGAGGTGAGAGCGAGAGAGTGTGTGAGAGACAGAAAGAGATATAGGATGAGATGAAGTGCGCGAGAGAGAGAGAGAGAGAGAGAGAGAGAGAGAGAGAGAGAGAGAGAGAGAGAGAGAGAGAGAGAGAGAGAGAGAGAGAGAGTAAATGAGGGCGTGGGGTGGAGTGGCAGTGGTGGTGGGGTGGCGTTTTGCTGCAGAGGGCGAGCCCACAGACAGTGCCATCCGTCACACACGTGGTTACCTTGAGCTGAAGTGACCAGCCTGCCTGGCTGCCTGTCAAGGTGGGTAGCTCTGATTCATGGACAGAAAGGAGGCCTGATGGGAAATAGCTGTGTGTGTGTGTGTGTGTGTGTGTGTGTGTGTGTGTGTGTGTACCTCAACACACTGCCTGCCAGCAACACACAACTGCACCCAGCTCTAAAAGACACCATCAAGAAAAGAAATAGCAGACCCTTTACATGACAGCTCGAGAAGGACATCAATCGTCCACATTCAATAGAACTGCTTCTACCTCCATTCACTTCTTTGATATTTTATACAGTACATACAGTTAAGAACAAAATTATTCATACCCCTGGCAAATATTGATTCAATGTTGATTTTCTCTTTATCAATATGTTTGTTTTTACTGAAAATGGCACTACCACATGCCAAAAGGTTGTAAGACAATGTGGTAGAATGTGGTTACTAAACAGTAACACTAAAGCAATAGGCTTCATTGAGATTCTGGAGGAAAAGATCAGGCAGTGTGCAGAGACCTGCCCCAATAGGCATCATTGGACCATTAAACCATACAATGATCCAAAACATACAGCCAAACAAGTCAAGAAATGGTTAACAGAGAACAATGTCATATTTTACAGTGGCCCAGCCTAGAGACTCCAGACCTCAATCCGTCAAAAAAGTGAGTACAAGGCCAGAGTGATGGCAAATAATCGTTCCTGCCTCAAAACCCGGATTGCAGATAAAAAGGTGCGGTCTACAATCATTGTGGAGACATGGAGCGGCTTGGTATGTATTATAAGAACCATTTTGAGAGCTTTGATTGCAAATAAAAAAGTTTCCAGTGATTATTTTAAAAGGGTATGAATAATTGTGGACACACCATTTTTCATAAAAATATTAAAAAAGATGAAAACGCTTATTTTTTTGATTCCATGTTTCTACCACATTGTCTTACAACCTATTGGCATGAAGCAGTGTCATTTTCAGTCAGAACAAACATATTGGTCAAGAGAAAATCAACATTAAATCAATATTTGCCAGGGGTATGAATAATTTTGTTCTTAACTATACATAAAGCCTATATACTGTATATATACATGTGCATGTACTATATGTAGCCTATATGTATCTGTATCTGTTGTTAACATCATCTGTTGTTCCTCATTGGTGGAACACACTGCCAGTTCCTACAAGGGCAGGGACATCCCTCTCCATTTTCAAAAAAACTCTTGAAGTGCTCTTTAGAGAACATCTCCTCTCATACTGTAGCAACACTTACAACAAGTCTTGCTGATCCTAGCACTCACCAGCCGTCTTAAACTGACACGTAACTGTTAAAAACAGCACTCACTGATTCACTTATTCTTACTGTACTCTAATGTTTTTTAAATTGTCCTAAAATTGTTGAGAATTGCTCTAAAACTTAAACTGTTTACCATGTTGTTAGTCGCTTTGGCTAAAAATGCATCAGCAAAATGTAATGTAATGTAACATATGCATATGTGTGTGTCTAAATGTGTCTTGTCCTACTTTTAAGCATGTATGCTATGTTTGAATATCATGCCAACACTTCTGCCAGTCTGTCAGCTGGCTTGTGACGGACATCTGTCAATGTTGTGGCTGCAGGCGTGTTTGACACGCTGAGAGGATTCCTACGCCTGTATGCCACAAGGAAATGCTGTTGGTGTTCTGCTCCACTTCACAAGTTCCAGCACCTTCTCTCACCGCCGCGCTGACCTCACACTGTCTGCTGACCCCGGCCCTCCGTTTCACACTCTCCGCAGACTTCCCTCACACGCTAGCACAGCCTCCCTCTGTGCTGCCGCAGACCCGTGCTGATTCGTTCTCTCTCTATTCCTCTCTCTCTTTCATTTTTTTGACCTCTCTGAACCTCTCTAAGTCTGTTTCTCTTTCATTCCTTCTTATTTCCTTCCTTGCTTTCTCTCCCATCTGTCTTCCTATCTCCCTCTCTACCTCTCTCTGTTTCACTGCCTATCTTTCTTTCTCTGTGTGTCTTGGTTCTCTAGTTCTCTCATCACGTCACTCTCTCAAATCACTCAATCTCCTCTCTCTTTCTCTCATACTGCTGTCTCTAAGTCACTTTCTCTCTCTCTTTCTCTTTCTCTCTCAATCCCACTCTCAATTTCTCTCTCTCTTTCTTTCTAAACTCTCATCCGGCTCTAGAGATTTTCTGGGCTTCATCTGTCCACACTCTGAACATCTAAATGCATTACAGAGTACGGTTGATTTGTAGAACGTGTTCTTAACATTAAAAGCCTGCAAATGAGAAAAATTGGCAAGGCACTGTCTAAATCTGTATACATGAGATACTGGATTTGCCTCTGCCAGCAACTTACCTTCAGAATGAGAAGGTTTAGTAAACACTGACAAGCAGCTTGACGAGCGCCTCAGACAGCTGCATGAGCAACGGGCAAAAAATGACCTCAGAATTCACACATCTCAGTATAAACAACCCATTACCAGTGCATCCAATCCAAACTCCAGCTAACATGTGTCTAAGCTCCAAAATGGTGTTTGCCAGTGTTTTATATTGCACCATAAGCTATATAAAAGTATGATTTCATAAAATACCTTTGACTACAGTATAAGCTTCACAGCTAGACTTTTTAGCAGGCCTCGCTTGTGCTTTCCAAGTACTGTAAATATGATTTTTATCATAACAATAAAACTACAAAATACCCCGTAAAATGTTTAAGCTTATCAATGCTATTAAAACCAAACCATTTATCCATGAACAAACAGACAAGACTTTTTAGGGAGAAACTTTTGGGTGCAAGCATGCATTTTCCTCAAATTACTATGCAGTGTGGCATCAGTGGAGTGATGAATATCTGTCAAGGCAACAAATAATTAACTCGGGAAAGACACAGCATTTACTCACCACTGGCATGCGTTGGGACTTAAAAAAACATGACAAAAAAGCTACATTCACAAGTAGCAGGGTGCATTTTAGGCTCTGAAAGAAAATGGCTAAAACTGCACCACAAAATATATCTCTGTTTTGACAAATTCCTTCTCAAAGGGTAAGAATCCTGCTTATTTATTCCAAAGCATTAAATATCTGTGACAAAATGGTGATGGGCCTTGGAATGGATGGAATAAACTGAAAAAGACTGAGATAATATAACAAATACCTAAACATTCTCTCCATACCGTTTTAGAACACATTAATAGCAAACACTAATGCCTACTACAAAAGGATTAGAAATGGCAGCTGGTGGTTCACCGAACATAACCTGCTTGAGTGTGATGAGGTGAACAGCCTGATCCACTACCTATACTCATTCTCCACCACCCATCCGCTTGATAACCAGAAGACAAATGAGTGAATTAAATAACCCAGATAATCGAATAAGCTGCTTTTTTATGCATTTATGCTCCGTGCACACGCCGCATCCTGAAGTGTCTGCCGGGTTTGACGCGTCCCGCTAGAAGAATGCACATTTACCGTCTTGTAGAGCTGACAGATGTTTAATGACCCTTCTCGCTGTGTGGGAGTGAAAACTCAAACGAGTCTAGGAAAGAAAAAAAACAGAAGAAGAAACTAGCCCAGAAAACAACTCTCTCTCTCTCTCTCTCACACACACATACTCGTTTACCCTCATATTAGTGAAAGGTATTGTGCCATCTGTATTCTTCAAACGCACGCATAAGCATGGAGGTTAACATCAGGCAATTTGATCCAAAGCCATCCAATTCTGCAGTGCCATTAGGGACAAACTGCTGACTAGTTCATGAATAAACAATGCTCTTCTCCGAGAGCATTTGCATTTATCAAACCCACCGGCATCGCACTGTGGCTAAACAATTAGAAAGTGTGGCACGTCTCTGAGATATCTCAGTCTGGAGGCTGCTCGGACAGGACTGATATTATGGCAATGGAAGAGAAGAGCAAGAGCCAAGGTCACCACCCTGACCCTACCCAGCAGTGACACTCCTCTCAGCCAACATCAGTCGCCTTTGATGGACTGCTCCCATTTTGAGCCAGGCTAAAATTGGATTTTGATTGCCCTTTTTCTGAGGATATCTTTAATTAAAAGAAAATGAGAATTCCTCACAAGATTAAGCAATATTCCTTGGTATAATTCCAAGAGGTTGCTATCAATTACAGTTTTGAAATAGTCTTAAAGCTCCTCCCCTTCGATGTGTCAATTATGACACATGATAGGATAAAATAGTGATGCGGACCTCAGAGGGATAGAAAATAACATATTGCAACGTCAGTTGTTTATGTAGAAGGTCAAGGTGCTTTGGGGAGCGCCGTGTGCATCGTTATCCAGCCAAAATGCAACATATACAGTAAACACACACACACACACACACACACACACACACACACACACTCACACATAATATAATTTACCACATACTTACACAGGCGATTCAGACTTAAGCAACTGTGGGAGCTAATGTTATTAAAGGAAAATAAATCATGGAGCTCAATTACAGCACGCCTCTGTGATGAAGGTGAACACTGAGAGGTGGGCAGGTGTGAGAGTGACTGGTTTAAATGAATGGATGGTGTGAAAATTGCTCATTAGTATTCACATAGAAATGTGTCTGTCTATGTGTGCATGCGTAAGCGAGTGAAGGAGTGTGTGAGAGACTGTGTGTGTGTGCGTGTGTGTGCGTGTGTGTGTGTGTGTGTGTGTGTGTGTGTGTGTGTGTGTGTGTGTGTGTGTGTATGTGTGTGTGTGTGTGTGTGTGTGTGTGTGTGCGTGTGTGTGTGTGTGTGTGCGCAATTGGTGGGGTAGAGGGGGTGGAGGGTCCAGTAAATCTATGATGAACCTTGGCAGAGGTAAGAGCGTTGCACAGCAGCATGTCCCAGTGAGTGCATCAGTGTGTGTGTGTGTGTGTGTGTGTGTGTGTGTGTGTGTGTGTGTGTGTGTGTGTGTGTGTGTGTGTGTGTGTGTCTGTGCGTGTGTGTTCATCTATATATTTAGTAACGTCTGTCATGATAGCCTTGCAAGAGGTGAGTGCAAAGAACACAACTTGGCAAGTTATACACATGTGTGTGTTTGCTCGGGTGCCTCTGTTCCCTGTTTTGTATGTGTGTGTGTGTGTGTGTGTGTGTGTGTGTGTGTGTGTGTGTGTGTGTGTGTGTGTGTGTGTGTGTGTGCATGTTTCTGTATGATGTGTATACAAAATCCTTGGCAGATGTAGGAGCCATAAACATCATCCCATGGCACCATAAACCACTGTCTGTGTGTGTGTGTGTGTGTGTGTGTGTGTGTGTGTGTGTGTGTGTATCTGTGTGTGTATCTGTGTCTGTGTGTGAACACATGTCCTATGTGTAACATGTATGCTGCAAGTCTGGCATGTGTTATTCTTGGCAGCAGTGGACTCACAAACACTACTTGGCAAACCACATTCCTGCCTGTGGGTACGTGTGTGTGTGTGTGTGTGTGTGTGTGTGTGTGTGTGTGTGTGTGTGGCGTGCCCTGCGTCCGTACCTCGGTGATGAAGGCCTTGGCGGTGGCGGGGCTCATGAAGAGCACGGCGCGGCGCAGCGTGTCCCGGTAGCGGTGCAGCTCCTCCATGCGCATGGTGCGGAACATGCTGGTGATCATCATGTTGATGTTGGCCTCCACCTTCTGCAGAGACACGTCCATGCCCTGCTGCGACGACTGGTCCAGGAAGTCCTCGATCCCGCGGATATCTGAACACACACACACACACACACACACACACACACACACACACACACACACACACACACACACACACAGACACACACACACATGAAAACAGCACAATTAGAAAGCCTTTCATCTTTCATCAAGCTAACGGCCACCTTCTAATGTACTGATGAGATGATGATTTCTGTGCACAACCACAGCCAATCAACTCAGTGTCACCTGGCTAACTGAAACATAAACATAAACCCCACACTTAAAATAGTATGAGCTATAAACGAGCTTAACGACCCACTCTCCCAGCCATCAATTAAGTCCACAGTGTCCAGGGGTGATGAAGTTCGTGTTGTTAATAGTCATCCAACTGGGGGGATTGTGTGTGTGTGTGTGTGTGTGTGTGTGTATGTGTGTGTGTGTGTGTGTGTGTGTGGGGGGGGGGGGGGGGGGGGGGGGGGGGGGGCTTGGGGGGGCTGGGGAGGGTTGTTGGTGGCTAGATAGTGCCATGACGACACATTAGTATTTCTCGCCTGCCGCGAAGCTGAGTGAGAGTGGGTGTAGTACATTTGTCAGCACCGGTGTCGGTGCGGTGTGGCGGGGCGCCATCCTGGAAGGTAGGTAAATAAAACATGAATCACTGGCAGGGAGCGGGGAACAGGGAGCGAGGAACCGGGCGTGAGGAACCGGGAGCGAGGAACAGAGAGCGAGGAACCGGGAGCGAGGAACAGAGAGCGAGCTTCACTCGGCGCTTCTGCACTCCGCAGCCTCTCCCCTGAGCCACTATGGCTGTCCTGACATCAAACCCCGTCTGCAAACGGAGCGGGTGGAGGATGGAAGGGAAGCTCAGAGTCCCTAGCACCACAGACACATTCACACACACGCATACGCACACGCATACACACACGCCGCATACACACACACACACACACACACACCCACACACACACACACAGACAGACGAGGCTCGGGTGGCATTAAGCCACCGTGGGAGTCTTCGTGCGTGTGGATGTGTGGGTGGAGGGTTGAAGACAGCGAGAGAGAGCGAAAGAGAGGGAGAGGGGGCGAGAGAAAGAAAGAGAGAGGGAGAGAGAGAGACTAGAGTAACTGGAGTGATATATATTTTTTCTACTCGTTTCATTCCCCACTAGGATTAATTAGATGGGTCAGTGCCCCTAGCAACCCTCACTGAGGAGCTGCCAGTGGAGCTGTGCTGAGCAGGGAGGAGAGGAGAGGACAAGAGAGAGGAAAGAGGATAGGGCAAGAGAGAGGAGAGGAGAGGGCAAGAGAGAGGAGAGGAGAGGACAAGAGAGAGGAGGAGAGGAGAGGACAAGAGAGAGGAGGAGAGGAGAGGAGAGAGGAGAGGACAAGAGAGAGGAGAGAGGAGAGGAGAGCAGGGAGAGGAAAGGAGAGGATAAGAGAGGAGAGGAGAGGAGAGGAAAGAGGATAGGGCAAGAGAGAGGAGAGGAGAGGACAAGAGAGAGGAGAGGAGAGGACAAGAGAGAGGAGGAGAGGAGAGGACAAGAGAGAGGAGGAGAGGAGAGGAGAGAGGAGAGGACAAGAGAGAGGAGAGAGGAGAGGAGAGCAGGGAGAGGAAAGGAGAGGATAAGAGAGGAGAGGAGAGGAGAGGAAAGAGGATAGGGCAAGAGAGAGGAGAGGAGAGGACAAGAGAGAGGAGAGGAGAGGACAAGAGAGAGGAGGAGAGGAGAGGACAAGAGAGAGGAGGAGAGGAGAGGAGAGGAGAGAGGAGAGGACAAGAGAGAGGAGAGAGGAGAGGAGAGCAGGGAGAGGAAAGGAGAGGATAAGAGAGGAGAGGAGAGGAGAGGAAAGAGGATAGGGCAAGAGAGAGGAGAGGAGAGGAGAGCAGGGAAAGGAGAGTGTCATAGTGGGGGGCGGACAGGGGGAGGAATGGGTGGCGGCTCTATACTCTATAGTGTACTGTATGGTGTGTACAGACTGATAGAGAGCATATTGGTGTGTTGTGTGTGTGTGTGTGTGTGTGTGTGTGTGTGTGTGTGTGTGTGTGTGTGTGTGTGTGTGTGTGTGTGTGTGTGCGCGCGGCGGTGGGGATCTTATGTATCATTGTCTACGGCACAGCCATCATCACCTCCATCTGCCCTGCGGCTCCCATGATGAGGACCCACGGGGAGGCGCTGCTGTAGAGGGGTCTTATGGCAGCCTCGCCT
>NW_027468848.1:21038366-21050866 GCF_046254945.1 Alosa pseudoharengus | reverse complement strand
CCACCACACGCTCCCCAACCCTCACACACTCCCCATCCAACACACACTCCCCATCCACCACACACTCCCCATCCAACACACACTCCCCAACCCTCACACACTCCCCATCCAACACACATTTACTAACCAAGACACACTCCCCAACCAAGACACACTCCCCAACACTCCCCAACCAACACAAACTCCCCATCCACCACACACTCCCCAACCCTCACACACTCCCCAACCCTCACACACTCCCCATCCAACACACATTTACTAACCAAGACACACTCCCCAACCAAGACACACTCCCCAACACTCCCCAACCAACACAAACTCCCCATCCAACACACACTCCCCATCCACCACACACTCCCCAACCCTCACACACTCCTCAACCAAGACACACTCCCCATCCAACACACACTCCCCATCCACCACACACTCCCCATCCAACACACACTCCCCATCCACCACACGCTCCCCAACCCTCACACACTCCCCATCCACCACACACTCCCCAACCCTCACACACTCCCCATCCAACACACACTCCCCATCCAACACACACTCCCCACCCACCACACGCTCCCCAACCCTCACACACTCCCCAACCCTCACACACTCCCCATCCAACACACATTTACTAACCAACACACACTCCCCATCCAACACACATTTACTAACCAACACACACTCCCCAACCAACACACACTCCCCAAACACCACATGTTTACTAACCACCACACACTCCCCATCCTCACACACTCCCCATCCAACACACACTCCCCAACCACCACACATTTACTAACCACCACACACTCCCCATCCTCACACACTCCCCATCCAACACACACTCCCTAACCCTTACACACCCCCAACCCTTACACACTCCCCAACCCTCACACACTCCCCATCCACCACACACTCCCCAACCCTCACACACTCCCCAACCAAGACACACTCCCCATCCAACACACACTCCCCACCCACCACACGCTCCCCAACCCTCACACACTCCCCAACCCTCACACACTCCCCATCCAACACACATTTACTAACCAACACACACTCCCCATCCAACACACATTTACTAACCAACACACACTCCCCAACCACCACACACTCCCCAACCACCACACACTCCCCAACCCCCACACACTCAGAATGACTAGTGATCAGTGGCACAGCAGTAGCATTTCCATGAGATTTCCCTGGAGGAGGTGCAACATCAGCATTATGGGAAGGATGCAGTACGCCACTGGGAGTGCTGTCAAATTAGGTGCACTTCTCAGTTAGCAGTTAATATGCTTGATTTAAATATTACATATAAATAGTTAGACTGGTAATGGCCTTGTATCCAGAGGGTTGAAAACAAAATGTCCCTGCACCATTGAACCGGTAGATAAATAAATACACAAATAAATAAATAAATAAACAAATGAATAAATAAATAATCTGAATGTGCTCTGTGAAATAGACGGGGGGTATCCATGAGTTCTATCATCTGACATGACTATGGCAATAAGGGGAGAGAGCTGCTTGTGAAAGACCTGTGGTACTGTTAAGACCCCAGAGATCTATCTTCTGAATCAGTGGTCTGGCAGAGCTTAAGGCAAGGCATCAGGGATAGAGAAGACAAAGAAGGCCCTCTCTCACTGTCTATCAATCTATCTTTCTCTCACTCTCTCTTTCACTCACTTCATCTCTTTCTCATCCATCTCTTTCTCCTCCATCTGCCTTGTTCGGTCTGTCCTTCTCTCTCTCTCCCTCTTCATCTGCCTCGTGCCCTCAGTCTGCCTGTCTGTCTGTCTATGTATCCTGCTCTCTCAGGAGCTTCATTAATGTCACACTGCAACAGCAGCTGTCACACACACACACACACACACACACACACACACACACACACACACACACACACCACACCACACACACACACACACACCCACACACACACACACACACACACACACCACACACACACACACACACACACCTCTTTGGGGACACATGCTTACTTATCCAGCCGCCCTTCTGCTCTTAACCTGCAGCAGTGAGCCATGGTCTCCACAGGGACTGCTGAAAGGATATCTTCCTTCCCCTCACACACACGCACACACACACACACACACACACACAGCACCACAACACAGTCTATTTGTCTGTCTGTGACATTCTGCACACAAATAAACACACACAACCCACCCACCCCACCTCAGTTCTTTTGGTCTGCCTATACATTTCATGTGTTTCATTCTCAAACACCTCTCTCTCTCTCTCTCTCTCTCTCTCTCTCTCTCATGGCTGCTGCTCACAAACACACTCCCTCTGACTCATTATTTCTGCCTCTCGTTTCCTCCCTGCCTTTCTGTTCATGTCTCTGCCCCTTTCACACATATGTTCTCTCACACGCATTCACAAATACACACACATTCTCTCTCTTTCTCTCTCTCAATTCAATTCAATTAAATTAAATTCAATTGAATTGAGCTTTATTGGCAGGACAAAAAATACAATTTGTATTGCCAAAGCATACATGTACGTAGTAGTGTGTAAAGACATAAAACAAACCATCATGTGTCAGTGTGTGTGTGTATGTGATGGTGTGGATGGGAATGCAAGTAAGTGTGCGTGTGTGTGCGTGTGTGTGTGTGTGTGTGTGTGTGTGTTTGTGTGTGTGTGTGTGTATGTGTATTTTACTTTTTGTGTGCTTCACTGATGAAATGTTTATGGCAAGCATCTATATATCTTGCTGTGACTCTTGCGCTCTTTTGTTCCTCTCCTAATAGTATTCTTAGACTTGGATCCTTAACATTTTGAAGGTCTGTATGCATTTCTCTGAATTTCTCTTATCTCTTTCCATTTGCAGCATTCAGCCAAAAAGTGAAGCTCTGTTTCTATGGCACCTTGGTTGCAGTTGGTGCACAGCCTGTCTTCTCTGGGCAGCCAGGTTTGCCTGTGTCTGCCCTTCTCAATAGCCAGACTGTGATAGCGTGACTGTGATACTCTCTCTCTCTCTCTCTCTCTCTCTCTCTCTCTCTCTCTCTCTCTCTCACACACACATACTGTACACACACACCCATATTCTCTCTCTCTCTCTCTCTCTCTCTCTCTCAGTGACTTCCTGAAGACCTCACAGAGTCTCTTCCCCTCCTCCCCTCCTGCCCCGCACTAAACCACTTGCCCCAAACCTCTCTCCACCCTCCTACCCAAAACCACTGCCCACAAACCTCTCCTACAGCCCCATACCAAAGCACTGCCCACAAACCTCCCCTTCTTTCCCCAAACCACTAGCCTGGAAGCCTGCCCAAATGTATCCCACCCACAAAACTTGAGGGCATTAAATTCAATCAGGAGTTGCTCCACTGAGAAGTCTCTATGGTGCAGTGGATAAGGAGCTAGGCTAGCATGCAGTAGCCAAAAAAAGTTGTGGGTTTGATTCCTGGCTGCCACTGTCATGCCCTTGAGCAAGGCATTTTACCCTAAGTTGCTCCGGGAGACTGGTCCTTGTAATAATTGACATATGTAGGTCTTTGGATAAAAGCGTCAGCCAAAATGAATAAATAAGTTCAAATGAGATGTGTTGGGGCCAATCAAATTGATTGGGTAGGCTTTATACAATGATGGACAGATACCCCCAAATGTTTTCCTCCCAAAACCAAACCACTGGCCCAAAACCTCCCCCTTCCACCCAACTCTTGCTCCACTGCCTCCTCTTCCTCCCCCATCCCACCTCCTCGTGTTCCCAGACCACCACCACCACCTCCTCCCCCTGTGTCTTACCAAACTGCTGGTCGTAGAAGATGATGAACTTCTGCCAGGTGTACTCGGTGACCACACGCAGGATGACGTCGTTCAGGTAGACGGGCGGCCGCACGAACAGCGTGTAGTCGTCGGCGTTGGGCGCACGGCTGGTGGGCGGGCAGCTGGAGCGTGGCGTGCCGGCTGACGCCCGCTGGATGAACAGGTGCGGGATGTGCATGGCGTCGGCCAGCGACTGCAGCGAGCCTGCCGACATGCAGCCGATGGAGCTGACCAGGGCCAGGATGCCCCGGTTCATCAGCTCACAGGCTGGACAGAGAAAGAGGGAGAGAGAGAGAGAAAGATGTTTACAGTTTTTCTCAGTCGCTTTGGTGCTTTTTTCAGATCAGAATGAAAATTCTCATAACTATTAGTTCAACCTCCACAACATTTAGTCATTTGTGCACATCATAGTAGCAATTTCTCCTTCCTCTGAACAAATTGCAAATGCTTTTGGACATGTATCTTTCATACAATTCTCTGCTGTTTTTTAACATTATCATTTGCTCATGTCATGTCAGTCAAAATTAACTATACTTATGGATGCTGAATAGTCGTTCCCAATAAAACTAATAGTCTTCATTTCATTGCTTGAGTCATTACATACAAAATTGTTGAACTAGTTATCAAATTCTGTCACAATGCTGCGGAATTGCAAAGAGCATACAGTAAAAATGCACTACAGTTTTTCTCAGTCGCTTTGGTGCTTTTTGCAGATCAGAATGAAAATTCTCATAACTATTAGTTCAACCTCCACAACATTTAGTCATTTGTGCACATCATAGTAGCAATTTCTCCTTCCTCTGAACAAATTGCAAATACTTTTGGGCATATATCAGTTGCTTTCATACAATTCTCTGCTGTTTTATAACATTATCATTTGCTTATGTCATGTCAGTCAAAATGAACTATACTTATGGATGCTGAATAGTCGTTCCCAATAAAACTAATAGTCTTCATTTCATTGCTTGAGTCATTTCATACAAAATTGGTGAACTAGTTATCAAATTCTATCACAATGCTGTAGAATTGCAAAGAGCATATACAGTAAAAATGTGAAACGTATGTATTCAGTGTCTTGTACTCACTCCCCTAACTACAGCAATGTGTAACTTTACTGTAGTTTTCAAATGGCTGTACAAGTACTGTATAGTGCTGTCTTGAGCATGTTCAAGTAGTGTCACAGAGTTCTGCCCTTTTTTTGCATTGGAAAACACTGAGAGAACTGTCATAATGAAAACATGACAAAGCCATTTGACTATCTTGTTCATAAACGATGTTGTCGAGACTTCTCATTTTGATGACACTGACAGTTTCATTGACATGAATACGTGCTTTTGAGGAATGGACAATCCATTTTGAGCAAGTGACATGCTTTTGAAGGTCATCCACTAGGTTTTGCAGTTTGCACTAATTGTTTTGAGAAATGCACTAACTGCTGTGCAAATATTAATAGTGATGTGAGAATAGCACCAAAGCGACTGAGAAAAACTGTAACACTCCTTTCTTAAATCTTTATTTGATCTCAATCAGTATTACTTCAACCGAAACTGACTTCTCTTCAAACTGAAACATTGAGACTGTCCATACTCCAGAAAGAGTAAGGGATGTAGCAAGGGAGAGGGAGGGAGGGACAAAGAGAGTGATAGAGAAAGATTGTGAAGGGAGAGAGAGAGAGATAGGATGAGGACAGAGAAGTAAAGACAGGGCTGAGAGGAGACACAGCAAGATGGAATGAGAGAGGGCAGAGACAGAGATACAAAGACAGTGATGGATGCACAGAGACAGTCCAGAGAAAAGAGAGATGAAGAGAAGAAAGGAGAGAGGGCAAGAGAGGACAAGAAAGGTTAAGTAAGTCCCCAGTGCAACTCATTCTAGAAACAAGACACTGATTTAACAGCACTGTGAGCACCAGATTAATTTTGTCCCATTCTAAAGTAGAGTGGCGGCCCAGTAGCCAAAGCAAGGGATGATCAATGCCCTTTCTCATCTGTTTAATTACAACTTTGGAACCAAGTGCAAATATGATTATTTCTCCTCCATTTGGGGTTCATCCAAAATTCAGTAGTTTTAAAATGAAGCCCTGCCATGCAGACTGCCACACTGTCTCAAGCCAAAAAGGATTTGTTCGGTACTGACAACATGGCCTTTCATGAACCCATATGCCAACACACACAACAGAACACATCAAATCAGTCAAAGCACAAGATGGAGTTTCTGTCTCAGTAAAACGGTTTGCAAGCAGAGGCAAGCAACAAAAAAAGCCAAGCTAAATCTCTCATGTTTGCTTGGAGTTTCAAAACACAGCACCAAGATCCGTGAGCAATGTTAGTTCTTACACAAATAGATTTGTTGTTCCCTGATGAAGAAAAGGACCATGTGGGCATATGGTGCTGAAATACCGATACAGTACTGCAGTGCACACTGCACACGATACACAGGCGTTGCATAACACGCGGATAAAAGAGCACGCTGTCAAACACATTCATTGTGTATTGACAAGGGAGAGTATGTTTTTCCATACAGCAGAAAGGATGCTGTCTGTCTGCCTACCTGCCTACCTCCCAGACAAGCATCAGATCAGCCATATAGGCAGCAATGGGTCATATGGCTTTGAACCGACAGCGCACCTTCCTCGCAGATTAGTGGCGATATATTAGCAAGCCCGATTAACACCGTGTGTTAAAAAGCGCTGCCAGCGCTGCCACAGCTGTTACCGCGTGTTAGTGTCCTCTCTCTCTCTCTGTATCAAACGGGATGATGCTAGTTTAAATTACCACTGACACGCAATAAGCGTACACACACACACACACACTCCACTCTACTACCACACTGTCCCCTGAGTCAGGCTCTTGCCCCGGGACACTCGCTGACGGCAGACACAAACATTCATCTCACTTCTCGCACTCTCTTTCTTGTCACCGCGTGAGGAAGGTGAAACATGGACTCGCCAGCTGAGCTGTGATGCGGAGTAATTTGCCAACTCCGGCAGAAAAATAGAAGTGTCAAGTAAGGGCAGCGCTGGAGGAAGCACCCAACAATGCTGCTGAAATAGCAAAATTGGATAAAAAGATGGAAGAGAAAAAAGAAGAAAAAACAGAAAAAGAAAAAAAATGTGCACCTCTCTCTATGAGGAATGTGCCACTGAATGTGGGCCCTGATTCAAAGTCAGTTTTATCTTCAGAAAGACCTAGTCACTCGCACATACTAGGGGTGTACAGATTAACCGATACGTATCGGTAGCCTATCCGTTTTTAACGTGTAAGGTACGGCTACATCGATATGTGAAGCCCCATATCGGAATAAAACTGAAATGAACCGATCGTTATATCGATTTACTTGTTACGAATTGGTTCACAACCTTTTCTGCTCGCTCAGACTCTCATTTACGTTGCAAGCAGCGCGTTCATCCCGTTTTGGGCTACATTCATTGCCCAAAGTTGTCAAAGGACTTCATTACCCATACATCTACTGCAACTTAAGCACGTGACAACTCACACTCGGTCGTTTGTTTGACAGTTTTTACTCTTTTGTTTTTCAAAATCCAGAGCGAAATTAAACACTTACTATAGCATTCCTAAATGGCAACGATAGTCTGTAGAGTAGCCTTACGTTTGATGAAGGGATTTCCTTAATGTTAAAGAATAATTTGGCCCTTGCTGCTAAAACGATGCACGAATTATTATTAATTTGTTCATATTCACTCAGACTTGGAACAAAATAGGCCCAGTTCATTGATATGTAGGCCTATTTTATTATTGTAGGCTATATGAGAAAAGGCCAAGATTGTCTTAAGAACTGTTTTATTTTATTTCGGTATTGTCTTACCTCAACAATAGGCAGTCCCTCCAGGAATTCGCGATGTTGCGATCGCAACAATTAACGCAAATTCAGCAAATCCTCGTGAATTCTGGGCGACCTCGCAATTTTGTCCAAACACTGCAACTTTTTCGCAAATTTGACCAATCATCATGGTTTCCCCGTGAAATTTCACCTACCACAACAGCCCCTCGCGCAGAATATTGACCTAGGCCACACTCACTTCTGCAGACACCAGAGACTGCCCTATAACTTGTTCACTCCTCTGCAGTTTTGATGACAATAAATAGAAGGCTAACGTTAATGATCTGCTTTACTTGCATCTGTCATCTCAACCTAGTGTTGCTAACCTGCCTAAGCTATGAAAGTAAGTTAATTAAGGCCTACTTGGTTTACTGACATTTGAGTAGGCTACAATATGCATGGCAAACGTTTACACCTGGAGATGTCCTTTTAGCTCGTGTCATGTTTGCTAGCTTGTGGGCTCAGTTTGTGTAGTGCAGTGCTACCAAAATCATAGAAATTAATAACATTGTAAGGCATTTACCTCTTCTATGATCCAGGAATGATTTCATACGAGTTATTTTTTAACATTTATTTTAACTAATGACATAGAAAACATCCCGAATTCTATCCACATATCGTGATGCACTATGCAAAAAGTTATTTCCAGTCGTAGCCGAACACAGTGAGATGCAAGCGTTCCAATCCACTTAAATATGTTATTACGCTACTCTCACGTCCTTAAAGTGGCAGGCAGTCAATTAGACTTACACACCACCAATGTAATAACATTAAAGAAAAGTGTAGTCTAATAGTTTAAATCAATATGAAATTACTAGATACTTAGTTGGCTATTAGTAATTATGCAAGTCACAGAATATGAATTATTAAAAAGATATGAACTTAATATGAATTACAACATATATGAATGTATTGAAACATATGGCATTATGCCATCTATTTAGGGGGCTGTCTTTTTTGGACAGTTCTACTAAAGGTTATACTGCTTTGTGAATTACCCCAGTCAAAGTATTTACACAAATAAAGAAAAGTTTGATTTTCTGTAACCCCCTACTATTTACCTTTACTTATCCTTTTTAATAAGCATCAAGATAATCCGTGTAATTTTGGTCTTACTAACCTTAATTACCCCTCAATTAAAAAATAATAATAAAAAAAAAAATCACAACTATTTTTGCAATTTTCACTTCCTCTCGCAATTTCTTCGCAACAAACAGCTAAAAACACCGCAACTTCCATCGCAATTTTTTAGAAAAGTTGTCGCGAAATCAGGCATTTTAGATCGCAACAATCTCAAAAAATCCTCGCGAAATCCTGGAGGGACTGAATAGGCTACAGCTCCTTGAAAACAATCAGATATAACTCTTTAAAATCTATAAAGTCTATAAAAATGTATTTTTATGTTGTATTTGGCTGCTGTGTTTGACTGAAATGTAGACTATTCTTTTTTCATTTCAATACAGTATATGATACAAACCTCAGTTTAGATAATCATATTCACACATTTGTTTTTGCCTAATCGACATGACCATGATAATTGATAATATAAAATGAATGTGCACCTTAAGCAAATGATAAAAAATCTTTCAGAATGCTTTCCATTCTTCAACTGCATCGAATTGCATCGAATCGCATCGCATCGTACTGAATCGTTTTTTATTAACATGTATCTTTTCTTGTATCGAATCGTGCCCATGTATCTAGATGTGAATCGTATCGTCTTTTACATGAGAGATTCACACCCCTAGCACATACACTACAAGTATGTATCAAAACAAATAACACAAACATACAGATACACGCAAAAAAAAACTATTTTCCTACTAATTACCCCTAATGATGCCACTTAATATAATTAAACACAGTTTATGCCCTGCATGGTTTACAGTTCCCTACTAACACACAAGACAACAGAGAGAGAGGGAGAGAGAGTAAAAAATAATCCCATTATTAATGACTCATAATATGAGTCAGAGAATTAACCCAAGCACTATTCCAATAACTGTATATGGTTTGGAGCATTTTCCACTAGTCATAGAAAACATGACAAACAAGCCACAGTGGAACTAATTATGCCAACACTAAAGGCAAGAAAGGAGGGACAAAAAGGACCTGTTTCCCCCCACAGCCCATGCTGAAACACAACTCAGTGGCCAACCAAAATGACAACAGAGTGTGACAAAATAAGCACTGAAGAAAAATAATCAAATGTTTAACTCCCCTTGGGATTCCAGCAATGTTTACTTATTTATGAACATTATTCCATTTCCAAATTGGAGGAGCTGATGCAAACAGAGTTAAATGATACCCATTCATCTGCATTCATCCTGCCGTGGCCTACAAACCCCAAGAAACTAAACGCGCCCCATGAATAATATAGTATATGCCACACAACACTTTAACTAACTCTCAACCTAATTTATTCCCTTTATTGTCTAAAGATAACATAAATTAAGCGAGGGAATCCGACTCCTTGTAAGTTCACTTCCGTGTCCCTCCCCCGACATGTATTAGCGTGACTACCTTTAAGCATGGCCCTTAATTGATTAAATGCAGAAAGTTTTAAGCTGAATAAGCCTAGCTTGGGCTAACGAGATTTCATTCAACATGACAAGCATCCATGGTCCCAGCAATTCAGTCCAGTGTTATAGATTGGGCTCGGCAGTAAATGCATAGCTTTGCTAATCCTTGCTCATTAGGGCACTTTTGTGAATTAGGCGCTCTCATCCTTCACGCACACACACACACACACACACAAACGTGTGCACACTTACTCACTCACACACACACAGAAGCACATACACACACACTCGTTGTTTCACTCTCACTCTAACTCTCTCTCACACACACACACACACACACACACATGCACATACACAGACACACACACACACACACACAAACCACTATGGCGGTGCCTGCATATGCCCCTCATTAATTCATTTAGCCAGCTACAGTATGTGAGCGCTGGCAAGGCATTAAACACTCATTATTAGATTAGACAATGATTACGTGGCCGATATGATCCATGGGCTTTATATGATTACGTTCCATTACCTTGCTACAGTACATCCAAAAGTCCACACCAAAAAAAAAAAATGCCTGAGTCACCACCAACTAATCCCCTGGCGCACTGGCATCAGTGCGGCATGGATGGGAGGTTTGCTCGAGCAAAAGAGGACCAGCTAACCTCCATCCTCTACCGTGCCCCCCGTGCCCCAGTGTGGGGTGGAGGTGGGCACTGGGCGGCTCTCCTATGGGCATGCCTGAGGCGGGGCTGTCTTGTAAGTCCTTCTGTCTCCAGCAGAAGTTAATGCTGCAGTCACACCTGAGTGGGGCCGAAGTGCCTGGCGAAAAGGCCCATTTACTCCTGACAGGTGAACATGAGAGAGCTCAATAACATGCTCCGCTGCAGACAGAGTTCTCAACCCCGCCTTGTAGCGCACTTCCCTTCCCTTGTGGGCCCCTTACGCCTGTTTACATGTCTGCTGTTTCTATCAGTGTGTGTCTGTGTGTGTCTGTGTGTGTGTGTGTGTGTGTGTGTGTGTGTATGTGTGTGTGTTGGAATATGCATATCTCTGTCTCTGTGTATGTTTGTCCATACACATGTGAGGGGGAAAAAAAAACATACACAATTTGCATGTTTAAATTATTTGATCTGTAATTATCAACATTTGCCCAACGACACAGCGCTTAGGGGGTGTCCTCCTCGGTGCCCGCTCCTAGATGGCCACCATGACGGTAAGCAAACAGAGCTCTCTCTCTCTCTCCTCAGCCCCGACATCCCCTCTTTCACAGGGGCACTTACCAGCCAGTGCCTCTGCTCAAAACCTCCAACTGTTGAGCACCGCAGATAAAGCCCACACTAGAAAAGGGGCCCTTTCATTTAATAGTCACACCGGTTTCTGCTAAGTTACTGTCACTTTTTTTGAAAAAAAAAAAAAAACAGGGAGGGATCTGCAGTCCATTCACACCTGCTTTTGTCAAATCTACTCCATGCACTTTTCAGCAATCGCTTCACTGCCCCAGTGGTTCAGAAAAATGATCTCCAGACCAGCTCTGTGTGTGCATGATCGATTAAGACAGCTTAGTTCTAAAGTACATCAGCAACTCACTGGCAGTGTCTTCAATGACTAGAGCAGCAAAACAAAAATCTGTCTTTCTCTTGATGATACAGCGTGAAGACAATGGACCATTACTTCCAATTTATAAAGCTTGAATTGCATGCCAGCAATGATTGATGTCATGCTAGAATACATAGCAATTATGGACGACTTTCTCATAACATAATGAATAACATACAATACTGACAGGCCCTGTTTTTCCAGTGAAAGACTCAATGCAAAAGTGAGGTATTAATAGACAGCTGGATGGTTGGTACAGCACAGCTGTCATCTCAGACAAGTTGTCACTCTGTTTGTATTCCTCTCTCCCTCCACAAGAAGATGAGACGACTATGCTGATGTTTTCCTTGCTGTTGGCGCTGCTGACTCGGCCGTGCCTTCTTCCAAACGAGCAGCCAGATGGGGGCAGAGGCCACGGAAGTACCAGCGGCGTCTTCTTCTTCTTTTTGTCTGCCGGCGGGCAAGAGTGCGCTGTCGAAGCACTCACAAGACGCACTTGTGCAAAGTTTGTCGCACATCAAGAGAGTCCCTGGCGGCGGCGAGTCCAAATGTCACGGCGCTTCGACGGGGGGGGGGGGGGGAGGGGGCCTCTGACGAGCAGATTGTCTGGTGGCTGCCAACGAGAGCTGCGGTGCGCTTTTGAGTCATCGTAATGAAGACGCACGGCCGCATGGTACCCTACCAGATGTTCTGCCTTGTCTTAAAACACACACACACACACACACACACACACACACACACACACACACA
>NW_027468848.1:21025866-21035866 GCF_046254945.1 Alosa pseudoharengus | reverse complement strand
TAGACACACGGGTTGCTATAGTAACAAGGGGTCGCGTTCGGTTTTCGAGACCTTCTCATGCGTAATGAGCTGGCTCGGTTTGGGACTGCGCCATCGAGCATGTTGGGTCACATGCCTCGGCGCGACAGTTCAACAGGAAACAAAAGGATGGCCCCTGGGACGGAAAAAAGAAATCGGGAAAAAGAAAAGGACCTCTCACTTCTCTACGAGAGAGGTTATAAAAATGCAACCTTTTTAGGAAGAGTGAAATAAAAAAGTAGAAAGAGGAGCGTAAATCAGAGGGCTTTGAAGAGGGCTTCAGCTGAAGGCAAAAGTCTTTTTTTCATCTAAAAAGGGTTAGGGTTGGGGCCGCTCTTCAAACATCACGTTGGTTCCAGGGGACGTATTTGCACGCTGATTTGAAACATGGTCAGGAACTGGGGGAAAAGAAAGGCTTGGTCTGGTAATTATGTATGAGAAGTCATCTCTCTCTCTCTCTCTCACGCACACACAGACACACACACACACACACTTCAAAAGGCACGATGCCAGTCTCTCTGCTCTCTCAATTTCACCAGTCTTGCAAACCCACCTCCTCTAGTGCTAAATGTCCATGTGGTATGTGTGTCTGACTCCCCAGGGAACCATCCTTATCATGACGTTATATCACAATGTCATACAACGCTGTGTGAAGCCGCCGGTCACCAGGCCACCCAAACAGCTGATATGAGCTCAGTGTGTGAATGGGGTTTCGTCTTCGGCAGATGGAAGCACTGTTCTGGGGCGAGTATGCATCAAAAACAAACAGCGAAATAAACAAACGGGGGGGGGGGGGGGGGGAGGGGGGAACAGCAAAATATGCTTGAGTTTGACATATGTCTCAAGCACCAGCCCACAGGCTCTGATGAAATGCTTCATGTTAATAAAACACGTTGACAGACATGCACGTGACACGGCATGGGGATTGAGTGAATGGGGATGGGGGAGAATGAAAATTGCATGGGTTTGTGTGGGTTTGTTTCTGTGGTGGGCAGGGAGTGAAGGAGTGAGAGAGAGAGAGAGAGAGAAAGAGAGATGGTGTGTGTGTGTGTGTGTGTGTGTGTGTGTGTGTGTGTGTGTGTGTGTGTGTGTGTGTGTGTGTGTGTGTGTGTGTGTGTGTGTGTGTGTGTGTGTGTGTGTGTGTGTGTACTACGCGTGTGTGTTTCTCTGTGTGTATTGCAGAAAGGAGAGGTTGAGAGAGAGAGAGAGAGAGAGAGAGAGAGAGAGAGAGAGAGAGTGCCTGCATCATGGAATCTTGCTGACAGATGGCAGAGCCCTCAGAAGAATGAAAGGGTAGACTTGGGACTGATGCTCATATGTAGAATATGCTTCGAGTTGAAAGCAACGACAAAAAGAGCTTTAAGTAACTCGGTCAGAGCTTTTGTTTATTCATAATTCAATGAACACATGTTGGAGCAACACGATCACAGAGTAGACTGGGCTGGAGAACATAAAAACACACTAATTTAGCTCGCATCTCTCTCATTTCTCTGTATCGCACTGAACGTCTCACCCTAAATGGAGCCCTTTGAAAAATCTGTGTCCACAGTTGATTAATTTTCCATCCGTGGAAGAACAGAGGAAATGATGTTGAATCAAAATAAGTGCTCTGCAAAAAGACACAAGGTCACAAGGTACATTTCACTTTAAAGAATAGCAAGAAAATAGAGTGAATAAGTATAAGTATATATACTCTTTTGATCCCGTGAGGGAAATTTGGTCTCTGCATTTATCCGTGAATTAGTGAAACACACACAGCACACAGTGAACACACAGTGAGGTGAAGCACACACTAATCCCGGCGCAGTGAGCTGCCTGCTTCAACGGCGGCGCTCAGGGAGCAGTGAGGGGTTAGGTGCCTTGCTCAAGGGCCCACTGGTCGGGGCTCGAACCGGCAACCCTCCGGTTACAAGTCCAGAGTGCTAACCAGTGGGCCACGGCTAGAATAGAGCGAATAGAACAAATACATTTTTGGACTAAAACGGATCTCTTGATAAAACGACCATGATTTGTTCATTTGTGATACCAGGAAAGTGTACACAGAAGCAATCAAGGGAAAAGCCATATTGATGACGGCATACACCATCCCAGCCTTGAGCCATTGTCTCTTGGCCTTGGTCACTTCTATGCCTACAGTGTTGAATAGTCCTTATTTCCCGTTCTTTCTCTCTTTCTCTCTCTCTCTCTCTCTCTCTCTCTCTCACACACAATATCTCTGTCCTTTCCTGGTTTTCTCAAAGTGTGAATACGAGGTGAACTAGATGTACCACGTAGCGGTACAAAATATGACCGCCGCTCAGTCCTGCACATCCATTCCGCGAAAATAAATCATATTAATGAATTTGTCTCCATCTTCTACTCCATCCCCCACTCTTGAAACTTTTGTGTATGCTTGTTTGGAATGTGTGTTTGCACACATTCCGCACACAAAGTAGCCTACTGGCGCTGCAAAGGTGAATAGATTTGTTTCTGGGCCAAAAAATCTGTAACATTGTTATAAAACCTTTAAAATCTCTAAACAATCACAAGTAGGGCAGTTCATCATAGTCCATCCATTGCAACTGGACTGATGAAAGGTACACCTGTAGGCTACATTGTATTTGGGAAAAGCAGAAGGTAGCAGCATAATGTATTTATTTATTTATTATTAAACTAAAACAATCCCTGTCAGTTCCATGCAGTTTTCAACAGCTATCAAGAAGAGAGGTCATGTCATGGATTTTTGTGAATGTTTCTTCTTCTACATATGCATAGGTTTAGTCATCTAGTTCAAATTATATTCAGCTTTATTGTCAATGCACAAATTAAATACCAGTAGTCTAAAACAAAATGCCGTTTTACCCAGTGGTGCAAATAACTGACATGTCCAAAAGGGCCTTCATGAAATGCGTTGCGAGACTGTTCATACACATTTTAACGGGCAAAGTTGAAGAGCTACTCTCCGTTATTGTTTGTGCAAATAATATGCTGATTCATGTTCCCTTGCATTTTGCAACCATGAGGTCCATGGTTAAGCTCAATCTTTTGACGCAATCTTTTGATTTTCACCCAGCCTAGTCCATGGTAGGCGCCCGATAGAAATATTGTTTAATTTTGCGATTGAGATATCCACGCACTGGCGCCCCCCCTGCGACGTGTTCGCCCCCCGGTTTTAGAGCTATTCTAAATGCAAAAATGCATAGACATTGCATGACAAAACCGTGACTGTTAACAAACTATAAGCTATATAAGGTAGGCCCTATGCTAGGCCTATTACACAACACAAATTGTCACCAGGCTATGCTGGCGACCCAAATAAAATATCCGTTGGAACCAATGGCTTACACCTTACAGTATCAAGCTGCCACCTCTTGGCGAAAAGTTAATAGTTTTGCATATCAGTAGTAATACATTTCACGTAGCTGAGTCAATATCACCATAAGGTGCCTTTGAGACTTCCCCATCCCCCCCAAAAAAGCTGAGATTTTCCATTGAACTTCATATTCATTGTATTAAGTATATGTTATGCTGTTAGAAATACATATTGGTCAAGCTCCCACACTTTTTATAAATTAACTGCAAGCAGACAATTTACATGCAAACAGCAAAATATGTCCACCCTGTCATGGACAATTTCAAAACAGAGTAAATACATTGTAATTACATAGTGATTATAAAATGTACATTTTCAGAAAACTATTTAGTCCCTTTCTCAACAATACATTTTAGTTAATGGGAAAAGTATTGGGATAATAATGAAATTATGGCAAACTATTTGTTTCTCTATAAAATCTGCGAGAGTTGCACTTTCTTTTCTAAATAAAATCTAACAACAAAGATATCTGGTCAAATTTTCAAACAATACTATTTGGCCCTCATTTGCTTATAAAGGAATCACACAAAATATTTTGCTAACTTGTGGAAATAATTTGTTTATTTTCATAGAACATGAAAATAACAGGGTGGACAGAGACATGACAGGGTGGACCCTGGGCATGACAGGGTGGACATGTTGTGGAATGTCATTGAATGGCCCCATAAATGCAAGGAACAATGCAGTTTTACTTTTCTCTTTTTTGAGCTGTGCCTCTAATATTTCAATCTGTTTTTTCAGTTTTCTCTTCGCACTCCTTAGAATGCTTTCCCCTTGACGCCGTTGCCTGAAACACAAAATATTTGTAAGGATTTTTTTTATACGATTTTAGCAAGTTAGTTATCAATATGAAGAGTTCAGATGCAAAAACCCTCTAAATCCATCTGACCACTTTTCTTTTAAATGAGCATTTAAAATCAGGCTCCTATAGGTTTTTGCCTATAAATCAATATGTCAGACCAGGAAAGAGTGGTATTTAGTGGGTTTTGAAGTTAAATTATTTGAACTGACAACATGAACTGTGTGTGTGTGTGTGTGAGTGAGTGAGAGAGTGGGTGTAAATGTGTATGTGTGTGTGTGTGTGTGTGTGGGTGTGAGTGTTTCCGTGTGTGTACATGCATGTGTGTGCAAACATTGGTGGTTTTCCTGCACATGTGGCAACATGACAATATGAACTGACAACAGGAACTGTGTGTGTGTGTGTGAGTGTGTGTACATGTGTGTGTGTGTGTGTCTGTTTGTGTGTGTGTTGGTGGGTGTGTTTCTGTATGTGTGTGAGTGCCTATGTGTGCGAACATTGGTGGTTCACACGTACATGTGGCAACATGACAACATGAACTGACAACATGTACTGTGTGAGTGTGTGTGTCTGTGAGTGGGTGTACGTGTGTGTACTGTATGTGTGTCTGTTTGTGTGTGTGTGTGTGCATGCATGCATGTGTGTGGGAACATTGGTGGTAAGTTGTAGGAGTGTGTGTAAGGAGATGTCTTTTATCTCCTGGATGAAAATTATACTCTTTCCCATTCATTTCCTATGGCGCTCATTTTTGACCGTAAACAAAAAAAGTGTTTCTACGTTGAATAAATCACTCAAAATTCAAAGAAAGTAGTCAAAATAAATTCTATGCGTTCAAAAGCCTTTTGTGAAGGATATCATAAGATCTTGAGGCAGTCTGATGAAAAATGCCATATTTATGGTACAGGGAATGGTTAAATCGGTCATTTTTGACCGGAACAGTGTTAGAAGGTTAACGTATACTATGTGTGGAGAGCATCCATTCACCATCTTTATCTCATTTTTGACGTAGGTGGCATTTAAAGGCTTTTGCATCTGAACCCTTCATATGTCATTTTATGGGGACATAAACAGTTGATAATTGTCCTTCAAATACATCTAAACTTTCTAATAAGTCTCATCAGCTAAACTTCCAATGATCTAACCTGGAGGGCCCTGGCTCACGCTGATTTTCAGGAGTTTCAGCAGGGGAGGGGTGGCTGTGACTGTAGCAAAGCACTGGCCCTGTTTCTGGCTCTGGCTTGACTTTTTGCCTCTCCATTTCTTTCTTTTTGCCCTCTTCTCTCTCTCACTGAGCTCATTGACACCTTTCTTCTTTCCAGTCTCTCTGTCTTTTTTCCATTTGACCCTTTCTTTCTCAAGGTACTTTCTTCTTCTGTCTGGGTCAACATCACGACGTTCCCGATATCTCCTTGCTATCTCAGCTCCTTTTGATCTCATTCCTTGAAAAAGACGATTCAAAATGTTCCCTTACACATTTTAATTGGCAGTCTGTAAATTAGGCTTGCCTTATCAAACTAGGCTTGCTGATACCGATATCGCCAAAAAAATTGTCCAAATTGTCCAATTTTCCAAATTTACTATGTATAGCATGTACTGTTATAAAATGTGTGTAATAGCTGTTGTAATATGTGTAACATTATCAGCATGTGGCCTAAACTATGCACATGTCCACCCTGTCATGGAAGGCTTGCTGACAGGGTGGACAATGACAGGGTGGACATTTTTGGCTAATGTTAGCATTTAATGAGCACATGGTGGACCTTCACTTAGCAACATGCTACAGTCAGCAAGCTGACTATGTACTGTTTTACAAATATATTTCAAAGTTCTGATAGGTTTTTCTATCAATTGATATTTCACTATGACAGAGTGGACATGTTAAGCTTGACAACATCCAACTACACACATAATATGATGAAAATTATGAAACATAAGTGGAAATACTTACTCTGCAACTCGCCACTGCTTCAGTCTCCATTGAAGAAAGAAAAAATGCTCGTAGTGATTTCACTGAAAACATCAGTGGGTTTCTTAAAGGGACAGTTACCCCATAATGACAGGGTGGACCGCAATTTCAGGGACACATGCAAAATGTTCAATATGATTATGAAAATACAATATACATGATCAAAATGACTTGTTTTATCAAATAACTTATTGTGGACAATAAAACCATGTTAACATTTTTTTGATTTAGTATCATTTAACCACTTATTACACACACTGTAGTTAGCCGAGCAGTGTGTGGGACATGCCAAAATCACGTACATCCAATGAAAAGAAATTGATAAAATGAAGGAAACACATTTTAAGAGACTTATCATTGTACTGATATGTGTGCAAGTGTTTGGCCACTTATAATAAGACCTCAGACTTTCATTATTCTGCTACATTTTCATGATGACTGAGTGAGTCTGATGAGGACACCAAAGGCACTTCATTGTGATATTGACTCAGCTGTGAATCACGGAAAGGGCGAATGAAGTGGACACTTCTAAATGGAACCCAACCCACTGTACAGTAACTCAAGGTCTGTGGCTAAAGCAGCCATAATGAAAGCGTTATCATTGTTTGGATACTTCACACACACGTGTTTTTTAATCGCATAGACTACAACTACCAAGCTGGAATCAAAGCACATCGACTCCCCTCTCACACCCTAAACACGCACTTCGAACAAACAAAAAGCGCCTCAGTCTCACGGAATAGCCATAGGCAAAACTGTATCTGACCGGTGTAACGTTGGTATTAAATCATCCATCGCAAAGAATGATTTTTGTAGCACGTGCAACAAATATGTGTAGGTACAGCCCTGCCCTGAATACATCTCAACGTGCGCTCTAAAACATCTGGTTTAAATGGAGATGTAGATCATCACGGGATCATAGACAGGTTATCTTTCAGGTAGCCTAGGCCTATATATTTTCCATTAAAAAACCATCACGTAGCGAACGTGTTGTGGCTAACTCACTTAGCTCCTGTTAGTAGCCTAGGTTATGGTCATAAGCAAATGAGATGACAGTCGAAAGATACAATTAGTGCTGTTATCGATTTGCTTGGTAGCAGCTAGCCTATAAACGCATTTATGGTTTTCTACAAATACATCAATAATCAAATTGGCCTCCATCACTCAACCATGCTAACGGTAACATTATTTTACCTACGTTCTGCTATTGATAGGATTAACGTAGCCTACCTGCAGTAAAAAACAAGCATGTCCGATAAACATTCTCAGATTTATTTCGGCTTCAAGAGGAAATGGGAATTACATTTCATGCAGAAATCATCCTACCCTTAGACGTTCTCTGCGGTAAACTACTGTAGCCTACAGTCTTGTCCTTATAGGAAGCATAGTGTCTTTCTAACCCACTTTAGATTAACTTCCAACAAAATTACGTCTCACTGCAACGATGCGCCATCTAGTGGACAAACGACTACTTATCGCCAATACTGGAAATGCAGCCATGATGATGATGATGAATATTTATTTTGGCTTTCTTTTAATCCTACTGAATTTGTAATTATGTATTAGCCGTTCTAATACCGATAGTATGTGGGTGCCTGTGTGTGTGTGTGCATGTGTATATGTGTGCACCACCATCTACAGGCCAATGAGTGTAGAGTCACTAAATGTACACATAACTTAATTTTTTAGACCCCCCCATGGATGAAATTCTACGAAACTTGGCATACCCCCAGAGAATGTCAGGTTAATCATACACATAAAATTTGGTGCAGTTCTGAATGTCTTTACTGAAGAGAGGGGCGATTAAAGCAGAATGATATTGCATTTTCATTTTTTTACCGGGGGGGTGCAAATCACAAATGAGTGATTATGGGCTAAGTTGATGTGGGCCCTTGAGACCAACATACCATAAAAATTTCTTCATCCTCGGTGCCACGGTTCAGGTAGTTATTTAGGAAAAACTGCATTTTTTGGGTTTCGGGGGGCCCAGCGCGGAGGGGGAGTGGCCCCCGGGGACCAAACGAAATTTTTCCGTAAAAGTCTAGTGGGGCTACATACCCACCAAATTTCATGTGCCCCGGTGTTTCGGTGCCCCAGGTATCGTTGACCAAAATTTCAGGAAGTAGATGACGGGAAAAAAAAAAAAAAAAAAAAAAAAAAAAAAAAAAAAAAAAAAAACTTTGACAATCCCTATATGACCGCTTCGCTAGCTTCGCTAGCGGCGGTCATAATAAGCCGTCACTTGTTGTGCACCTCAGTGACACAGAGAATTCACTCAGCTGATCTGCCACAAAAGAGTGGCCGTGAGCTGCAGTGTGAGAGAGGAAGCTGTGTGTGTGTGTGTGTGTGTGTGTGTGTATGTGTGTGTGTGTTTGTGTGCGTGCGTGTATGTATACCCAGTTTAGAGCCTCATGTGCTTCAATGTGCTTGTTTTGGTAGAAAAAAAGAGGGGGAGAGAGAGGAGAGATCCAACTTATTTTTAACGAATACGGAGCAGCTGTGATGAGAAAGAGAAAAAGAGAGGAAGTCAAAGAGGGGGGGAGGACAGATAAAACATACTGTACAATTGGTGAATGCTTCTGCCAGGTCATTTATTCAACAAGATGTGACAAGATGGAGTGAGAGAGAGAGAGAGCAAGATGGAGTGAGAAAGAGAGACTTGACAGCACTTCACTCACCCTGAAGAATGTGGAAAGAAGGAGGAGAGAGAGAGAGAGAGGAGAGGATTGCCAAAAGGAAACCTTCCACTGCCTCCAATCAAAATCCAACAGGGGCCTTTGGTCATGGAGCGAAAATGGCCCTACAGAGGCGCTGTAGCCACCGCCCACCACAGGTGCTACATACACACACACACACACACACACACACACACACACACACAAATGCTGACAGCACATCTGATAACTTCCATGCCCAGTGCTCCATCGTCCAGGCCCCCGGGTGTCAGCCAAGACACGCTCTCACGTCCATCACCATTCAAAGCATCATCATCTCAGATTCAGATGACGCACTGGGTGCTTTATGAGTGACTGTGTGTGTGTGTGTGTGTGTGTGTGTGTGTGTGTGTGTATGGGGGGTTTCAGAGGGTGGAGCTGCTGTTGCTGTCGCTGCTGCAGAGAGTCACAGA
This sequence comes from Alosa pseudoharengus, assembly GCF_046254945.1. Classification (NCBI taxonomy): domain Eukaryota; kingdom Metazoa; phylum Chordata; class Actinopteri; order Clupeiformes; family Clupeidae; genus Alosa; species Alosa pseudoharengus. The sequence continues at coordinate 21,026,604 of NW_027468848.1, read as the reverse complement.
TGGAGAAGGCAAGCACTCCAGGGCGAAAAGAAAACTGGGGAGGTTTGTTTTCCTATCCAGAGCAGAAGACGAGAAACATACAGAGAGAGAGAGCTAGGGAGAGAGAGAGAGAGAGAGAGAGGGAGAGAGCGAGGAAGAGAGAGGGAGAGAGAGAGAGAGAAGCAGAAGGGAGGGAGAGAACTGATCTAATTAGCGGTTCGACACTGAGTGTGGAGGAGAGGATCCAGCCAGCAGCAGAACAGGGGGGGATCGGTTGATGGGGAGAGAGCAGGGATCCACACCCAGCTGTGAGGGGACGGCGCTGAAAACGCCGCCTGGATTCTCATAAAGCACCAGACGATTAACAAAGATGGTGTGTAGTTAAGCTAGCCAAAATGACTGGGGATCAGCATGTATCAGGCAAGGATTTCGAGAAACAACTGAGATCCAACTGAAACAACGAGGAAGTCTACACAAAGCAGAGAGATATGCCAAAGGACCACAGAACGCTGCTGGCAAAGATATATGTGACATACATCTGTATATATATATATATATATATATATATATATATATATATATATATATAGCAAAACAAAAAAGAAACTCACTGACAATTCAGCAAGGTCAAGATAAAGCAGAGACTACAAACTCAAAAATCAGCTCATGTATCAACTCCAGGACTAACTGCAGGTGCCATGCCGACAGGACCAGCGAGTAAGTCTCTAGCTCAGAGAGAGAGAGGGGGGGGGGCTAGGG
>NW_027468848.1:20993366-21010866 GCF_046254945.1 Alosa pseudoharengus | reverse complement strand
TGTGAATGCACATGTGTGCATGTGTGTGTGTGTGTGTTTGTGTGTGTGTGCATTAGTGTCAGTCACTGTCACAGAGAGGAAACAGGTGTAGTAATTATGGAATGCGGCAGGGCTAATAACCTGCCCTTGCTGTTACTAACACCGGCAGAAAATTAGACACAACAAAAGAAAATGAACAGAGAGCAGAGAGTATCCCCCCTTCTCCTCTGTCCATATACTGAAACAGGAAATGACTTCCTCTTTCCTGTCAGTCACGTACAGCCACCGAATAGCTGCCTCACCATGAAAACAAGCTCTCCAGCAGTCAATTTACACGGTGTCTTTACGCCGCCCTTCCAACTGTCACTCATGCCCCTTTCTAACACCCCTCACCCTCCCCTTTTTGTCCCTGTAGGGACACCACATCCCAGACCCATTTATCTTCTCCTTATTATTATTATTATTTTTATCATTCAACAAAATCAAATGGAGGGTTTTAGTGTGCAACAATTGACTAGGCAGGCAGCTCTTTATAAGATTGAGGGAAGGAGAGAGGGAGGCTTAAATGGCGCTTTTATGAAGGAGGGGGGGGTGATGAACAGAACCTTCCAGAATCTGATTACCTGGACCGTTAAATAGCCGCGTCGGAGTCAGGACCCACGGAGGGAGAGAGATAGGGAGGCAGGGGAAGGGGTAAGATGCACAGATGCGGGAGGAGGAGGGGGGGGGGGGGGAGTCACCACAGAGAGAAACAGAATACCAGGTATGGTAGCCTACTTCAAAGAAATACACACGGCCTCAGCTTGTAAGAGTATTAACTTTCATACCACAACTGTTTCTCATCTGATGTAATCTCTCTCTCTTTAAACAATCCATACAGCTTAGGTTATGCTGATGCTATTAAGGGACTGCCGACATGTTGCTTAGCCACATGATTTGGGAAACAGATCTATCTCCAAAGCACATAATTAATTTCTCACGATACCATCAAGGATATTACCGCAATGCCAAGCCTTATCTAAATTGCACACTAAAGTAGTTGCCTGAGAATTTTCAGAACGAGCATGATGTGAAAATACAAATGTGCAAAAATTAAAAACGATCTTCAAAAATTAATTATTGATCATGTGTGTCAGACCTTATGAGGGGTGGTTTTCAATTAGATATTTGTGGGCAAGTATCCTATTCCTAGTCATTGATGCTATATGTCATCAAAATATGCCCCATTGATCCACTATACAGATGCAGAGATGTTGCTCGATTGATACCTTGGAAAACTGCTGAAATCTCTGCAATCGAACAGCACAATCTAAACCTTATCTCAGATGAACCATGACTGGAATCCATGATTAGCCTTAAAGATACATTCCTAACCTTTTTTTCTCTCGTGTCTGTCATGGGAATCGGTCTGATCGAACACAGATCGTAATCGCTTACTCTATTTTTCTAATAACGGACGGTTGTGTGCATGTGTGTGAAGAGAGGGGATGGTTGTCATTGGAATGCCCCTGCTGCTCTGACTTCTATACAGCTCAGTGCTACACACACACACACACACACAGATATATATGACGTCTCTTTGTGGACCCATGTCTTGTGAGCTTATGTGCATATTACGCCCTCTGCCCTAACTAAGTGAAGAATGATTGTCAGTTGTGTTGGTGGAGGTATGAGAGACCGTGGCTCTGGATCTTTTTCCATCTCACTTTTCTTTCTCTCCTCTCTACCTGTCATTTTCTCCATATGCTTCTTCACATAATGACAATTATCAGTTACTGCATCTCTCTCTCTCTCTCTTTCTGTCTTTCCCTTATTCCATGTACTCCTTTGCCAAAACAATTAGCAGGGAAATGGGCATGTCTACCTCTTTTCCCTCTCATCTCTCGCTCTTTTTATATCTTTCTCTTGCTCTATGTGCTTGTTTGCCAAAACAATTAGATGTGTACACAGGAGAGCAGCAGCGACCTCCACGTCTCTTTCAACCTGGCCTGCTTTGATATCAGTGGCTGCGCTGCATGTGGTGTAGCTCTCCGCATGTGGTGTGGCTACCGTTACATGCCCACCTCACCAGCTGTGTGAGGTCTCCGTGCCATGACCTGCCCTGCTCTCTGCAGCGCTTCAAGGGGGGCGCCATTATTGATGAAACCGCCGCCGTCGACGTTGTCGGATGCCGCCTCCCCCGTCATGGAAAAAGCTCGCCGAGGCTCTCTTTCAGTCTCCCGTAATGGACTATCCAGATATAAATCTGGCCCTTTCTATTACATCCCTCAAAGCAGGTGACAGGGCCGCTCGAATCCCCCTGACAGATACCTCGGCCACTCAGGATGGGACAAAGTCAATGCTGGAGATTTATTCTCATATTTCGCTCAATCAATCAGTAAGCGGGGGTCATATTTGTGGGCCGATAGACATCGCCGGTGCCCTGCTGGGAGCTAGATGGAAATTAAAAGGAATGAAATGTGGTGTTTATTATGATCTCAAACAAAGGTAATGGCCCTGCATTTGGGCTTATTCCCGTCCAAGAGGCACTGCAGAAGTCCATTTGTCTGTCGCCCTCTCTCTCCCTAATACATGTGGAGAGAGTAATGCTTTTCCTCCTCTTTTTCTACATTTACACTTTTTCACAACAGAAAGCCTGAGCTATCTGTGGGTCCCTCTCTCCACAATACTTAAAGAGACAGGTATAGACTTTTCCCTTTTTTTTCCAAATTACCTGTAATTTTTCGCTGGTGTCTATGGATCCCTGTCTATGCAATACATAGAGAAAGAGAAGTAAAATGTTCCTCCTCTTTTCCAAATGAGCGCTTTTTTACCACAGGAAATCTGAGGTATCTGTGGGAAATGATTAGCTGGTGGGCCTCAGGGAGTGGATGTGAGAGAGAGGGTTCCTTCTCACATTCTTTAATTAAATAGTTGATGAATTACGATCACACACTTGAAGGTAATCACAAAGAGAGCTATGTCTCCTGCGAGAACATGTTTCCATAGATAACTTTCATAATATATATTTCATAATATCTCAAGTCAATTACCTTGTGGTTGTTCTATGTAATTGTGTATGTGAACCCCAAATGAGAGGACACCTTCATTACATGTCATTTTTAAGTGGGAATTAAAAAGGTGAGTCTTATATTGACCTCCTTTTTTATAACTCTATTAAAAACAAAATGTTAAATGGCAATTATAAGAAAAAATAAAGCAGGAACCTCAGGACTGATAATAAACTTACCTTTAAACAGTTATGAAAAATATTGTGTGTGATTGAGTTGGCTATGTGATTAATAACATACAGTCAATTGATCATTATTCAAATAAATCCTTGAAATGGTGGACAGGGTAGAGCAGTGATTACTGAGCAGTAATGATTTTATGGCTGTGTTTACCTGCTTACAACATGGTGCCTAGATGGCTGTTATTTTAGCATGAATGCCATTGGTCTAATACAGATCAGGTCTATCCATAGACTGTATAAAATAGGCTCTGTCATATTTGAATAACACATCCCTAGAATAAAACACCCCAGAATCACATAGTCCATGTAGTTGTCAAATATGTGATCATTAACGCTCACTAAGGGGTCCAAATGTACAAGAATAGTGGTTGGGGCAGAGGCAAAGACATCAACCATGCAATATTGAGTTGATTTTCCTATTAATTCCATTTTTTGGATAAACAGGAACTCCCCACGTTGTGATTATCAATGTAACATAGTTGACAGGTGTACTTTATTTGCATGTTTTAACATGCATTCTGCGGTAGCCTATTGCTCTCTTTATCATAGCATAGTAGGTTACGGGTATTAAAGAAAGTCAGTCCACTCACAATTTTTCCCTACTGAATAAAAAAAACAGCCTGACCAGCTTAAGGTGGTTTGCTGGTTGACCAGCTTGTTATCCAGCTTATTTGACCACCCTATGATGGTTGACCAGCTAAACCAGCAAATATCTTGTGAAAACATACCTTCAGCTGGTTTACACATCTTACGATGGTAATCCAGCTGGTTTTGCTTGTCATACCACTTCAAGCTGATCATTTTAGCTGGTGTTGCTGGTCTACACTGCTGGTTTAACTGGCCATGCCAGCTTATGTTGGTCATTCTAGCAAACCAGCATGACCATCTTACACCAACAATGTCAAGCTTGACAGGTTGGTCACCAGCATGACCATCTTGCACCAGCTGTATCCCACACGACAGGCTGGCCACACCAGCATGACTAGCTTCCTCAAATGGTCACGCCAGCATATCCAGTTGGTGGCCCAACCAGCTACACCAGCAAAGACCAGCAAGAGCTGGAAGAAAACCAGCAAAAACCAGCAAAAACCAGCTAAAAACAGCTACCAACATAAGTTGGTTTCAGCAGGGATGTTCTATTTACTTGTCTAGCTAAATTATTCTTTTTGATAGTTTTTGTCTTAGTCCTCATAATATTCTGCCTGTGGTCAGTTAGCTGATACCTCTCTGTAACATGAATGTTATTCCACTGGGCTGAAAAGCTACGCCTTGGATATACCTATATCACTAGCTCTGTTGAGCTAGATCCATCCGTGATCAATGTGCAAGCTCACTTTCAGCGTCAGAGAGATCACTCAGGACTGTTCTAGGTCCACTCTGTGAAAGATCTGTCACTGCCACAAGTCCTCCAAGCTGCTATGCTATACAAGCCACCTACTGTCTGGACGAAGAGATTGTTCCGGAACTTTACTTTAGATTGATAACAAACAAGCATGAGGATCGGTGGCTGTCAAAAGCACACTATGCTAGTAGCCAGTGCTTCTGCCAGGCTAGCAAGGCTGCCAGATTGGTGTTTTTTTTAATGTCACTATGCTGTGCATTGTTCACGCAGTCATTGTCCATGGATATTTTCAGATGTTTCAATTCAACTAATGAACTAATTTTATTATGAATTTTGGATGGATTTTTTAAAGTAAAGTGCTTTGGGTTGCACTAATAAACAATTAACTATACTGCCTACATACAGTAGTTCAGCTTAATGGAAATTAGCAGGTACTAGGTGCTGTTGTTATGGTTATAATATCCAGAATACTTATTGAGGAAGGTAATTAAACTTGGCACCTACTTTTATAGTGTCCAAGTTTGCAAAAAACAAAAGCCTCTGAAGGCTACTAAAAAAAGTCCCTCTAATGATGGTAGAATAATAATCTACTTGTATTTAAATCCTGTTAGGGCCAGTCACCTCTGAATTGAACACTGTATCAAAATATGCATGCAAAGGTTGCTGACCCTTAATAAAGCGTTTGTATGAGTAGACCATGTCTGAATTCAAAGCAGTAGTTGACTGGTAAATTTTCCACCTCTTATTCCTTTGTCTCATTTAGACCACTGAGCCATTTAACTGTGTAACTAAGATCATGTGTTAAGCCAGCATAACACATTTAAGCTGATGTAGCAACCAGTGACAAGCAGACTACATATGATCTCATCCTACATGTATGTGTGATGCCTGTGAGGTCTGAGAGAAAATATTAGACACTTCAACAAGGGTATGGTAAGGTAAGGAGATGCTTACTGTCCAAGAGCACTCCCCAAAGTCTGCCTTTCAAGTCACTGGTATTGAAACAGATGGGAATAAATAGAACACATCATCAGTAGAAGGAGGGGTTCTGGGGTATGTATGGAGAACAGGTCAGTTGTCCCTGGGCCCAGGTCAAGGGGTGCGAAAATGGCACACTATACCAATTGGATTAATCTACTATGATAATTTGATATGTTGAATGTTATATAATATTTCTAAGTCACACAAATGCTTTATGTTTTATCTTCTTAATTTTCCTTGATATGGTGGTTAAAGACAATTATACTTTCCCTCCCTATGATACAAAATGACTGTATGTGGAAAATCTATGGCCATTTAGTACAACAGTAGGCTATCACGTATAACATTCAATTTTGAGAGTTAGTTGTGAATTTTCTAATAGCCAACTTCAAAGTCTTAAACTTGGAAACTACATAAAACTACATTCTGTGTTGGGGGTGAAATATTGTGCATTAGTGAGCTCTACTGTGTGTTAATGGGATGTGTAATTGCATGTTGCAGCCCTATGGTCACCCAGCACTGGATGCTACTATTACACTACTCTACAGTATGCACTGATATACGGAATAAATGGACAAAACGGAGGCAAAGTACTCCATGACCCAAGCGGAGTCCGCCAAGTCCATTAATTCTGTAACCTCGAAGGCCCTTATCCTGCTTTCCCCCCGGTTACAACTCCTGTATGTACTGTAGGCAACAGACATACATTTACAGCACAAAAAGGAAATATACGGCTCAGTTTAAAGAGAAGCAGGACTTGCTCAGTCTGTTGCAAGTTTGTTGAATTAATAGCACCTTGTCAACCAATCAAAAAAGAATGTGTCTTGTCTCTGAGGGATAAGCTATATTTACTTATCACAAATTTACTTTATCACAAATTTTTGTCTGTAGACTTGTTGAAAAAACCTCGGCTCTCAATCGAAATTTGTATTAGAATCAAGCCCTTGAGTGCGCCTCTGCTTTTTTTTCTTATCACAAATTGAAAAATATAGCACAGTGTTTCCCATACATTGACTAATCTGTGGCGGTGCGCCATGAAATCAAAATCGGCCGCCACAGATTAATATTCTATGTTTAATTTAATTTAATTTAAATTAAATTAAATATAAGATCAAATCCTTGCATTGCCATTGAGCTGCGCTTTTTACGCACACAGCCTTTCCTTACCCCGCCCCGCTCTCTCTCGTAGCCTGCTGACCCTCCTCTGCATGTGCATTTAACAAAATATTCACGATTGTTGAAGGATTGTTGTTGCCACATAGAAGCATTGCATAGTAGCATCGTGACCATGCTGCGTAAATTTGTTCAAAACTGCTGCATAGAAGTTAACTCTGCTAAGGTCTTATCACAACATAGCTACATTGAAGAGACTAAACTAAGTTAAGTTATGCAATCAAGCAGTATCTCAAAGCTAAAGTTAGAATACTGTTTGGATGTCGAATTTAGCATGTGTAGCCTACTTACAGCTGCTTGTCAATTTCGTTGAAGGGCTCATTTTATTGACTCTGACACTGAATGTTTACAAAATCCCGATGTAAATGGAAAAGTGTTTTCCAAAATTCAAAAGTGCTTGTCCCAAGGAGAAGTACAACCTTTATTTTAACTATGTAGAAAATGTTATGAATTGCATCCACACATCAGCAGCCTTTTAACTGTGTTACTCACGAACGTCTTAAGTGACACCCCCCCCCCCCGTCCAAGTCAGCTACCACCACAAATTTAATCCAATTCTGTGGGAAACACTGTAGCAGGTGGATGAAAATGGGAATAAACCAAATTCAGCTACTCCTTTTAAACTAACTTATAGTGCAAGACAACAAGCCGCATGTCTAAAGGTTGCTCAAATTTTACAAGCAGAGTGGCTTGTGGTCACGAACCCAATAAAGCCATCTAGCTCTAACTCTGATGTTTCCAGGATTATGCTTTTGTTTTTCTCACAAAGGACACATAGAGGTGAACCAAATTGTAACAAATAACATTTGTTGACAAATATCCAGCAGCCAGACACATTTAAGAGCTTTGTGACTTTCAACTAAAAACTGGCCTAACTGGAGCTAGAGAACAAGCACTGTGTGTAAAAATAATTATTAATGACTACTGAGAAGCACAGTCAGGGTATTTTCTACAACATTGTACACAAACCACTGTGAGCACCACCAATATATGTACTCTAGCTCCCACTAAAAAAAGTAACCACAGACCCAACATCGATTGGTCACCTCTGCACATAGTTAACCTTGAGAAGAAGACAATCTGAGCCAAAGCAACTTCTGGCAGCCAGAAGTAGTTCTACCCACTGTGAGGAAAATGGAAGTACTTTCCGCTGCCAGCTCTCTCTCTTTCTTTCTCTCTCTCTTTTTGTCTCTCTCTCTCTCTTGTGTAATTTTGGAAGTCTCTCTTTCTCTCCTTGAGGTGGGCTGTGACACCGTGGCCTGATTGATAAAGAAAGGCTGCATGCCTCTTGCTGAAAGCTATACTTTTGTCCACACGCCAGACAAAGGACAAAAAGAGAAAGAAAAATCTAAACATTCAGGTTTCAGAAGATGTCAAGCTCCTTGTTCATTTAAAAAAGCAAAGTCCACCGATTTTTGTTATTGATTGTGATGATTCTCAGGGCCAGATGTACAAACGCTTTTGCGCCCACTTCAGGCGTATTTGTTTTGCAACATGCGTGTAATCATTGCGAGGTATGTACAAACAGGCCGCAATGATGTAAAAGTGCAAACTGCCTGTCGCGGGAGCTGAACATGGCAATTGCGTTTTTCGTGTCATGCATATGCATTCATACGAGGATCCAGGTGAAAGTGGGAGTTTAGCGTAAAAAAAATGGGAAGGGGAAGAGTAAAGAGCGCCTAATTATGTACTCTGCAGTATGTACTCCTGAAAGCGCATGTCTATTCTGCTCCTAAATACTTCCGCCTTGTAAAACCAGGTGTTAATCCAAATTGCAGTTCAATGTGTCAATAAGAGAATCTTTCAAAGACAACAGAATTGCTATTTAGAGCACCAGTTTTGTAAGTCTTTCTACTATCAAAAGCAACCTTAACTTTCATTGGCCTTTCGAATGTCTTACTTCCACTTTCACGTCATTTACTTAAACTTTCCTACTTGCTAGATTTGACCAATCTTCCATAGTCTACTTGCACAAGTAGTTTGAGTAGAACTACTGATCTTCATGATCTCCCTGCTTGTTGACATCTTATCATGTATGGTAGCCTATTACAGTATTTCATGATCGCTAAACGTTTGATTCTTTTTAATGTTGTCATCAGTTAAAGGGGAACTTGGCAGGATTTCCCCCTCTGCTGGAGAAATTGTGCATTATGCTATTTCAAACTGTGGAAAAAGGTAACGATAAAGCACATGGATTTGTTTACAAGCTAGCAAAACGGTTAGCATAAGTTCGGCAGACAATGTGGATGTTACAAGGTAAGAAACACGATTTAAAACGAGTTTCCTGTTTCTCACTTCTCTTTCCGGGACGGTAGTCTCAATGTTGCAAGGCTGGTTTTCCGCCTGGGGACGCTAGGGGCAGCGGGAAAAGTCACCATTTTCACCGGAACAGGTCATTTAACCATCCAAATGATTTCTAAACGGGTTTATTACGTTGAAATAGTTGCCAAGTTCTCCTTTAACTTCATTCAATTGCGCTTGCTCTGCCATTCAGTAAATGGACGTTCGTAAATTGCGTTTATAGGCGGAGAAAGGTAGAGAAAGGCGCAGTTTACACTATGGATTGAACAACTGATAAATACGACGGAAACTTGGGTCTGACAGCGTTCGCAATCTGTGGTTTGTCCATGACGCTGATAACACTACGTTCGCAAATGTACGTACATCTGGCCCTCAGACTTTTGAGTCCAATATTGGTCTGACAACATCTGACTACTCTTCAAAGAAAAATTCTACATGTATAAATGGCCCATCCCTATATGAAGAAAACACCGACATCTTGCATCAGAGGGTGCATGCAGGGAAGCACCATCCTGAGTGGACCCTCCCCCTGAGCACTGTATGACAGGTTGATTACCCAATCACATTTCATGAGAGGCAACAGAGGCCAAGTCTTGCACTCAAGTGTTAGAGACGCAGCAACAACTCAGCCATCTGTGCCTCCTGTAAACTCACGTACACCGAAAAATTCCTCCATTACAGCAGCTGCTTAAGAGAGAGAGACGGGGAACACTGGAGGGCGTTCATAGACCCTGCATCTCCACGATAACAGCAGCGGAGCCTGCTTAACCTGATAGGAGAATAAACACTGGCAGGTATTGAGGAAGGGGGGGGGGGGGGCTGTAAAGGCTGAAATCGACGTGCTCTTTCCCAGCAGTTCGACAGGACACAAACACACCTCTGTTAATTGTCCATCTGCAGCGTTCCCCCAGGGAGGAGATCATTGGAAAAGCTTGGTGTGTGAAACATTCACTGGGGCACCTCTCTGTCACTGGTCAGTTCGCCTGGCAGCATGCCTGTACACACATATTCACTCACCGACACATACACTCACACACATCTACTCATCTCACTCACTCACTCACTCACTCAACACACTCATCTGACATTAATACTTCCCTCAAGTTCATGCATAATAAATTAAGACCTATTTAGAGGCATCAGAAATCCAATAAGCAGACAAATTAAAATAAATGAGCGGGGATAACTTTTTGTGCTTAATAATTCAAGAGTCAAGCCGCACAAAGAGGAACAATGTAAGTTTGATCTTTGCCGAATCTGTAACATAGCCAATTTGAACATCTGCTTCTTCATGCTGGATTTGGTCTTTATTCATGGCCAAAGCTGGATCACAAGCATCTGGTTGCACAACCCAATGGCTTGTGAGGAACAAGACAAGAGAGAGAGAAAGAGAAACAATCGTGCAAATGCAGAACAAGATGGTAGGCTACCCGCAAGGGACACAGAAGCACGCGCTTTGGGAACCACCCACAAGACTTATCGCACCGAGCCAGGCAAACAAGTTTAATTTGATTTGCTGACAAATTAGATGCCACCCTTTCCCCTACATTTCTCCCCAAATTACACAGGAGTATCTAGTTTGCACATCATGAAAGCCCATGGGACCCACGCGGATGTGTTCTGTGCATGTGTAATTGTGTGTGTGTGTGTGTGTGTGTGTGTGTGTATGTGTCTGTGTGTGTGTGTGTGTGTGTGTGTGTGTGTGTGTGTGTGTGTGTGTCTGTGTGTGTGTCTGTGTACCACCAGCACTGGCATAATCAATGGAAAGCGAAACACTTCAGGGGCTCTCTGGGTGACTTGGCAATTCTTTGCCCGGTTTAAGTTTCACATGCTGAAGCACACACACTCCACTGAAGATTTGTCCTGATTGAATTAAGCCTGCAAGCCCCCGTGAGGTGACATTTTGGTGAGCGCGCCCCGGATCCCGAAAACAGATGCCACGGACAGGTGTTCCTCGAATCAAATCTGCCATTTCCACTTTCCTGCGCAAAAATATTCCAGTGCGCGACTCTGTATAATAGGCAGAACCAGATGTACGTATGCCATCAGCTGTCAGTGTCCTTATGAACTGGAAAAGAGGCGATGTTCCTGTCAGTGTTTCTGTGGAGAAGCAACTTCGTAACTGCGTAACACTAATGAAAATGCTTTGAAGTTGCACATCTCAAAGCGGTGCAATGTTCCCAGAAACAAAATGAGTGCACATTTTAAGCTCTCCTATCAAAACTGGTTTGAAAACAATAACAGACAGGTCACTACCCTCAATTATGTAGAAAGCAACGCATACCAAAACACTGTCCAATAAAGTCTGTTAATGTCATAAAGGTAATAACAAAACTTACAGAGGCGCTCTTTTTTTAATTAAACTTCCAACCTTCTCCTGTGTTTATTAGCTACAAAACCGTGCTGTTGAGGAAACAGTCTCACTCTACTCTGTTGGTGTGGAAATTGAGTACAAAGCGTTGGCATGGGTGGGAGGATTCCAGAAGTCTGTGACCCCACAAGTTGGACCTGCATCCCAGATCTCAGACAATACAAATACAGCCGTGAGGACAGCTACAATAATACATACAGATGTGGAACGGAGTGAAAATACCCACAACAATAAACACCTCGCATGTCAGCACTGCTCTGCGTGCTGACACAAATGCTGTGGAAACGCACGACGACGAGAGCGGCATAATAAGCAAATACCTACGGCGACACTGACAAATACACTTAACCTGACAATCCCTGTACACACATACACACGCTCCAAACGAGACAAAGTCGCTTTCCAAAACGGCGAGGACGAGGCGCGGGAGGAGCGCGGTGGCTTAAACACGCCAAACAAACTGACAGCAGATGGCTAGAGAATGGGACGTCCACAGGAGGGCTTACTCTCACAGGGTTGGATAATCCCATTCTCTGGCGTTAATTCTTATTTTTTCCCCTCCCTGATTCAACACAGGTTTACACTACAACAGCAGGTGTGTGTGTGTGTGTGTGTGTGTGTGTGTGTGTCTGTGTGTGTATGAGAGGTTTTTTTTCCCTCTTGATCATGCATAAATACAAAACAAGCTCAAGGTGAGAAAATGCAGGGATGAGCATGATAGCATGGAAAGAGGAAGCAAGGTATTTTGTAATACAACAAAAAAAATGGGGTTTCCCTGGAAATACACAAAAAAAAGCTGATCCGTTAGATGAATGGCCAACTGCATATCGCTGTATTATTCAACCAGAAGGTTTAGAGCATGCTTATACCATATGCATGTAGTGAAACCTCAACATGGTAATGAATTATTGATATACTATTGTATGTAAGACATGGAAACCATAAATCCCATTTCATGTAAATGTAAAATGGGATGCCCTTATTATAAAAAAGGAAGCCATTGAGATCTATGACCCCTCCACTCATAAATAAAAATCTGATGAACACCCATGGGTATGAGGAAATAATTAATTTCTGTAATTCAGAAACTGTTAGTGAAGTATGAGTTATTGTAAGCAGAGCAAATGCATTTTACCTAAATAAAATGTGCAATCCAATCCCCTATATTGTCATAATAAATTGAAAAGGATTTTTTGTGTCAGGTTGTGAGAGCAGTCTCATTTTCTCAACTAAGCATTTATAAAAGTTAAATGTCCAATAAAGCTTCTTCACCCTCCTGCCACCCAGCAGCCGGTACAAGAGCATTCGGACCTGCGCCACCCAATTCAGAGAGTGCTTCTATCCACAAGCCATCAGGATAATGAGCTGTCATTAACACCACGCAACAAGTTTTCACAATTAAAAATGTACAGATTCCACATGATTGGAATAACAACCACCCCCACACCTCTTCTATATTACAGTGCTTTACTGTCTGCACTGTTTACATTGCCACTCAATTATACCTTCGTATTACTTGTTGCACTTAAGACTTAATTACTATATTAATATTATATGTAATATTCATTTTAACTTATTCTATGAAGTTGAGTTAGCTGGTAGCCTAAGGATGTCATTGCTGATATTGATTTGACACCTTTATCAAGTATGTGACAATAAACTTGAAAATTGACCTCGGAAGGTGATGTTTTGTCCCTATAAATGTTATTTATGGACAGTCAGATCACTGCTGCCAGGTACAACCTCAAACACACAAGACAAACGACCAACGAAACTGTTCATGTCACAATTGTGAATAAGCTATATTTGTGTATATTAATCAAGAGATAAAGAATCAAAAATGAAAAAAAAAAAAAAGATTTAATGTTAAATCTATTATTATACAGCCCAGTGTATGAGTATGTCAGTTTCATGTCATAAACTGTCAGTATTCATAATGTTATATTACGTATGGCAATAAACATTAAATGGTTATATGTGTGCCAAACTTTCAGTACTCTCAGCTAGGCCAAGGTAAACGTCAATTTGAACCCTATGAGACTCAGGGCCAGATGTACGTACATTTGCGAACGTAGTGTTATCAGCGTCATGGACACACCGCAGATTGCGAACGCTGTCAGACCCAAGTTTTGATGACAACATTAAAAAGAATCCAATATTTAGGATCATGAAATAATACCATACATGATAAGATGTAAACAAGCAGGGAGATAATGAAGATCAGTAGTTCTACTCAAACTACTTGTGCACGTAGGCTATGGAAGATTGATCAAATCTAGCAAGTAGGAAAGTTTAAGTGAATGACGTGAAAGTGAAAGTAAGACATTCGAAAAGCCAACAAAAGTTAAGGTTGCTTTTGGTAGTACAAATACTTTCACCACAAAAACTGGTGCTCTAAATAACGATTCTGTTGTCTTTGAAAGGTTCTCTTATTGACGCATCGAACTGCAATTAGGATTAACACCTGCTTTTACATGGCGGAAGTATTTAGGCGCAGAATAGACGTGCGCTTTCAGGAGCAGTCTTAGTACATACCGCGGAATACATAATTAGGCGCTCTTTACTCTTCCCCTCCCATCTTTTTACGCTAAACTCCCACTTTCCCCTGGATCCTCCCATGAATGCATATGCATGACATGACAATGCAATCTGCCACTTTCAGCTCCCGCAACAGGCAGTTTGCGCTTTTACATCATTGCGGCCTGTTCGTACATACCTCGCAATGATTTTACATGCACATTGCGAAACAAATACGTCTGAAGTGGGCGCAAAAGCGTTAGTACATCTGGCCCTCAGTATATACTGTTAAAGAAAAAATACCTTCATGGATATCCTTGGGGGAAAAATTGAGCTTGAGCCAACAGCATGGCAATTAACATTATTTGTTGAAAAGCTTCAACCAGTGATCAGGGTATATTTACAAGTACACATTTGCCAAATACCATCTTAAGTTAATTGCCGCTCTTTTCATGCAGATAAACACTAGTGTAAACATACTGTGATGTAGTGTTGCTCTCCCATACTGTATGTGCACCAAAGGAAAGCATGCCTGCCAAGGTATACTGTGTTCATTTGATTACATCATGATTGTGTTTCCTATCATCTACAGTATGGTTAGAGTGCATGTTTGCCAGGTCTGGTTGTGTCATTAAGCACCTTGCCTAGTACCAGAGCTACACAAGGCAACGAATGTGGTCGCAAGGGACAAGATCAAATCAGACATCAGTGACTTTTAATGAGACCCATTTGTCATTCTAGAGTGCAAGGCAAGAGAAATGTGACTGCAAAGACAGCAGCGGCAAATAAATAGGCTACACTATAGAAAATTGTACATTCAAGTGGTAATGTTTTGTGTCCCATATACTCACTCAAATGGACTCCTTCTGCACATGTGCATGCAATCATGCCCTGCATTTTATGTGGAAAGGAATGACATAGACATAGTAGAAAAAAACACATCTAGCACTGTGATGTGCTAAAATGTCTTTTGTCAACTAGAATGAAGCTTATAAAGTAATTATTCATGATTACAATAATGTCTTAACTTTGTTATGACTGCAATAATTATTTCTATGAGTCCGCTCCTATATAAGTAAATAAATGTAAATTGTAAATGCATGGAAATGCATACATATAAATGTAAATGCATGTTGTGATATTTGTGCGTGTGTGTGTTTGTGTGTGTTTGTGTGTGTGTGTGTGTGTGTGTGTGTGTGTGTGTACTTTTTGGTGTGTGTGTGTGTGTGTGTGAGAGAGAGAGAGACACAGATAGATAGATAATAACAGAGCAAGCGAAAGAGTGCTTGTGTGTGTGTGTGAGTGTGTACATGCACAGTACATCCTCCACTGTCCCTAAGGTATGCAGAACCCCCCCGCCCTCCCTTTCTCTCTCTCTCTCTCTCTACCTGAGCTCCAGAACTCATAAATCAGAGCAGTGGCATGAAACTGCACTTTTTATTCTGGCCCTTATGACTGTCATCATTACCATTCAAAGCCCAGACACGGTCCTGCCTCCTCTGCCTCGTTCATCACCTACAGCCCGCTTCCTGCTTCCTACACACCGCCCTCCCTCACGCAGCGCTGAGGAGTCTTACTCCTCCTCTGACCTCCGGGCTGCACGGAGAGTGCAACTGAAGCGCCGCATACACGGAGGGGGGGGGGGGGGGGGGGGGGGGGCGCCAGGGGCGCGCAAAAATAGAAATAGAAGATGGGTCGATGCTTTCACGTCTGGTGTGGCCACTTCCATTGATTATAGTGGAAGATAATTGCAGCATACACTCCGAGAATGTGTCACTTCAGCTTCGTGTCCGTTGTCGCCCCGGCTGTAACTAAATGTTTACTCTTTACTTACCTACAAAAACAAGAACCTGATACTTTTATTTCACCACATCCACTTCAGATACATCTTATTTCAACTTATATCAAATGTCACAGTTCTACTCACGGTTCTCTTCTGACACGGTAAAAAGAAAAATGTCAATCTCAAAACGTCAACATTTCCTCCCTGAACTACACATACGCAGCTTAGTATAGTCTAGAACAGTGGTGACTGATATTAAGTACAGTGCAACATATTGAGTACACTAACATCAGTAAGTAATTTCATATTCAGTTAAAACTTAAAATGGTTTGGGTTAAAAAAAAAGGAAGGAGTAAGTTTGGTAGAGTTTAAGTACTATGATACGTATACTGTGCTAGTTTCTGTAATATTTATACTGTACAATACTGTGCAACACATGATGTAAGAAACATGAAATGTCCAGTTAGGCCTTGTCAGGCATGTGTGATCTACGTCCAATTCCATTCCATCAGATGCTCCTCCCGCAGAGGAGGGTCTGTGACTACTCTAGGGGATAGCGTGGGGGTTAATGTGCCTACACGCAGCTTTTTCCCAGAATCAGGCAGTGCGACAGAGCTGTTTCATCTGTGGGGATCTGAGGGCCTAACTCAACCATCCCTTGAGTTGAGCGGGCTTTGAGTCGATGCCAGTTAACACGCCACCTCATCGGCTAATTACTTAATTGAACTAATGAGTTAGCGTGGGAAACCAAGAGCTTTGAAAGAGGGGCATATCATCTTTAGAGATGGCATCTCTTTTGTCCTTCCTTCTCCTCACCGGCCTCATGTGTTGGCCAGTTTGACTGTTTGAAAATCGAAAAAGGAAAATAATGACGAGGCCACCTGGATGGTGCCATTCCAGGCGGCCGTAAAAGCAAACAGTGGACATGTAAAACCAGAAGCATCTCAGAGACATGAGTCAAATGATTCACTAATCCAGATCGATACTTGCCGTTTTAATGTTAATCTATTCATCCTCAAGGATTTATTTACGTTTCATTTGGCAAAACATCTAAAATGCTATTATGAGTTATGTACACAATCAAAATAAATAGATCATTTCACTATGATATTAACTACAATATGACAAAGGATAATCTAGAACTGGTATTGTGTTGTATACATCCATAATACCCCTATGTTTCTGATTGCAATGTACAACGATGGATAAAGCAAATGAGCATCAACACATGTGCTAGCATGCTAGCAATAAACAAAGCTGTACAATGTTATCTAAGATGCAGTGGGGGGCTTAACGCATTGTCAGTTATACCCCCATTCATGGTGTACTATCAAACGACCGTCGTTGAGGCCTTACAGCACTCCTGTGGCCAGAGGGGCTAAGAAGATGGGGGGGGGGGGGGGGCGGTGGGGTTGTGGATATAATCTGCCTCCCAACCTACATAATACATGCGCGTTTTCCGGATTTAGGACTTTACATTCTTTGGAGTGTAATCTGGCGGCTTGTTTGTACTGCTGGCGGAGAGGCTGTGTCGTGCCTGACCCACAAATAGAATAAAGCTGGTTTTTTTCTCTCTCTCTCTCTCTTCCTCTTCCTTCTCTTCTTCTACTCTTTCTTTCTGCATTGCCTGCCCAGCCCCTGCAGTCCGTGTCATTAATAACAGTGGTGATTATCTCTCCCCGGGGGGGTCGCAGCCCACACACACACACACACACACACACACACACACACACACACACACACACACACACACACACACACACACGCACACACACACACACATATACACACACACACACAAACACACACACGCTCACTCAC
>NW_027468848.1:20983366-20988366 GCF_046254945.1 Alosa pseudoharengus | reverse complement strand
CCGGCCAGCTGTGGCTAAAGTTAGCATCTGCATTGAGGTACCTACTGTTCAATGTCAGTCCTTCCTGTCCTCTTGCCCTCCCTTTCTCTTTCTCTCTACCCCTCTCTCTCTATCTCTCCCCCCCCTCTCCCTCTCTCTGCCAGTGAGCACAACTCTTTGGTCTCTCCACATCGTTTGCACACGCACATGCCCCCCCCCCCCTGTCCAATCGTACGGTGGCTGCTCCCTAATGTCTGCCGAATCGACTGACCCTGCTCTGTCTCTGGACGATTCCGGATCGTTCTGGCCGTGCCGCCTGTGCCGCCCGTGGCGGCGTCTCTCCTCGGCGCCCGTGTCACAGGTGATTCATCACGCAGGTGGAGACCTATTACGGGCCCACGGCCCCGTGGGGCCTCGCTCTTCTGAGCGAATCAGAGCTTAAAAAAAAGGCCGCCCGCGCTGACTGGCTCCGACAGACGCAGGCAGGGCGGTGGGAGGGCGCGGTGGGCGGGGTGGGGGGAATCGTTTCCCCCCACGGGTATCCAGACAGGTAAGGGCAGGTGTGCTACTGTATGTGGGGAAAGCTCTGGGGCCTCTCTATGCAGTCTGTGCTTTGAAACCTTCACACAAAGTGGATTAGGATGACCCATAGGTAGGGAAGTGGGGACAAAAAGGCTTCATTGTCCAACACAATGATTGCATCTTTCACTTACTGAATTGGTCCATTTCAGTCTGTAATGACGTCCACAATGGGTCAGAAGGTATTATTACTTGTGGTTACACATGCTACCTGGCTAGCTGAGTAATCCTGCGTGGTGCAATTTCCCCATTTGCACTTTAGTTTCAGAAGGCAGGTGTCTGACTTATGAACACTGTATACAAAGCTAACAATCTCTACAATTTCCCATGAAGATTGAGGTACAGTATTTTTGTTGTTGTTTATGTACAGTACATACTCTGGGAAAGAGAAGGCACATTTTGCAATAATCTCCATCGCTTGAAAGCTGGCCGTTTTTGCATTGACTCTGTTTTATGCTTTGCTATAATTTCGTATCACATGTAGGCTACATTGTTGTGAGCTAAGTTAACCAAACTAGATATCTCCCGAGGGTATCTTTTCTGTAGTTCCTCCAATGTGAATAATTGGTAGCTTGCAAAGCTATGCTTTCAAAGTAGCTTCCACTGGCCGTTACTAGAGAACAAAGACTGGTGGTCACTGAAATAGTCAGTATCTTAGCAACCATTTATAATATCAAATGAAGAAAATGTGTTATTGCTATGAAAGCTCATTAAAGACTTAGGTCTACTGCTACTGTTTTTACTGTAGTCATAAGCGGAAGAACTGATTTGTGTTAGAAACAGTTCTTACTATCTGACTATTATATAGATAGATAGAGATCCATTTAAATATGAAGAACAACAAAGATGAATTTTAATATCACATCCCAAGTCTCATCACATTTCTATTCTCTCACAATCTCTTGCTTATATTACTCATATTACTCCCGTTTCAACCTCCCCTCCTCTCTCTCTCTGACTCAGTGAACCTCCTAAACACAATTACCAGCTGCTCGTGGAGGGGGGTCAACAGAGACTTACTGACCAGGCAGCATCTCCAGGGTACACTGTGGCCCTGACACACACAGAAACCTACTCTGACACACATGACTATGACTTCCCATTTGCTGACAGTGATTTATGTACCCGCACCTCCCATCCCCTCCCTTACACCCCCCCACCCCCCACCCCACCCCCCACACCCTCCTCAAGCTTCTCTTTGCTGTGTGGCACTCCAAAAATTGGCAGTGAAGCAGCACTTAAAGATTCCCCTTGCCACAAGATCACCGGCGCTGGCTGATTGAACTCGTATCTCGCCGAGGACCGGCACCGAACAAGAGATTTGAATTTGAATCAGCAGGACATCAAATGTGCTTAAGAGAGCAGGACAGTGCCTCTCATTTCAACAATGCTCATGCAATATCAATAGAGAGCCAGCCTTTTTCCCTCTCTTTTTACAACCACCCCCCTCCAACCCCTCTATTTTTTCCTTTTTTACATTAGGGACATGTTGTGTGTCAGAGAAGGATAGCCACCTTGTGCTTTTGGCCCATGTCGCAAGCATGCTCCTGACAGAACTGATCGGTGTTTGTGTCATCCCCACTCTACATGGGGGAATAAAATGTCTATGTCCTGTGCATAATTAAAAAACGCTGCTTGAAAGATTAACTTCCGAAGACAAGAGACCCTTTTTTCTTTTATTTATTGAGTAAATGGAACTTGTGGTGGTGTAATGACCCGATACCCTGCAGAAAAATGCAAACAATTACTCAAAGTGAGAAGCACGCTGAAGGAACCCGCGTGTGCCATTGACACTTGTGGGAAATAATCCAGACTGCTGTGAGAGGCAGTGCATAATTGAGTGAGGTCTATGCTGGCATGTAGTGGGAGTCCCGTTTAAAGCTAAAGCGTTCTCCCCTTTTCTGAAATTGGACCAGTTTGTCTCCGCCTCATTTTTAATGGTTGTCTCCCCCGCACGCAGGGTTAGACGGAGCACTTCGTCCCGATGACAAATCCTTCGGCTTGCTCTCGCAGCATCTGTAAAGCGCCGTCAATATCTTCAATGTGACATTGGTCTTTATAGCTAAAGCTGTGCCTTTGAAAGCCATAAAATGGACTCAATCTTACTTGAGTGTCCCCCCCTGCCCACTCCCTCATACACACACACACACACACATACACATGCATGTTGCATAATATATGAAGGAGACATGCCCTGGACCACTACTCGAAGTTAAAACCATTGACACATTAACTCTCTCTCTCTCTCTCTCTCTTTCTCTCTCTCTCTCTCTTTCTCCCCCACACATGGACAGATGCGGAGCCTCCGCATCAAGATTCCTACCTCACTTCGCACCGGTGTTCACCAAGATAGGCCGAGTCTGACCAGAAGAAGAGGTCAGGCCACAGGAGGTACTGGTAGCTAAATGAGGCTAAAACACAACGTCTCCTCCGTTCAGCTAAGTGCAGCCATTAGGAGCACATGACAGCACAATCGACCCCTTTGCGTGCACAACGAGAAACAGCGGATTCGGTGCCTTGCGGGCGCTTGGGGAGTTTCTGGAGAGGCGCAGTTGCCAGGTAACGGATGGCTCGGCTTCACACGGAAACCCTCGGCGAGGTCCAGCTGGGGTAACTGGCACACATACCTGGTAAACATCTGGATGCACCTGACAGCCAACATCAAAGCCAAGAAGCTAAAACAGCTGTACCCTACAGGGATCGTTATCACAGACAAATACACTTTTGGCACAAAGTGTGCGCAATCCAAGCACAGAGCATGCACACGTTGCTCAATCTGGTGTGTGAGAATGGAAGTGCTGGAATAAGACAAAAACAAATATTTCTTCAAATATTTACGTACATTTGAGGAAAAAACATGTAATTTGAGCAAGTAGTCCTGTGATTGCATGTTTTTCTGTGACAAGCTGACAGCTACATATTGTTGTCTCTCTCCCATGAAACAAACACTTATGCAAAGTGTGTGTGGGGAGGGTGAGTTTTGCTCTGATCTGAATAGAAAATGAGAACTTACTCTCTGAACACAAAGATACATTTGCATAGTTTGGAACAGCAAGTTACGCTCACCTTGCCAAAACACGTTACGTAGAACAGGAAGATAACTGAAACAGTCCAACAGACAGCTAGCCTGACCACGGCCAACTAAAATCCCCTTTCAGTGAATAGAGAGAATGACGTTATACTGTAGTTTTGAAATCAAAAGTGGCTCTGGTAAACAGTAGTAACGCCTGCAAATATAAAAATATCGCAAAGGAAGGCCTACATACATTGTTTGCAGACTGCCGAAGCAGATTATTAACTATAACAACTTTAATTATTGTAAAGCTTAGGAAATAACGTTGGGAATCCCTGATCAATGTGATTAGATAGGCTGGACCAATAATTTCAAAGTTAACACAAAGTCTACACCCATTAGAGAGGCCAGACTCTCTTCATAAAGGGAAACAAGGCAGTGAGTCTGATATTACCAGGCTAACAGACATCAGGCAAGCTGAGAGAAATATTATACGTGTATCAGAGAAGACCCTCCGGCACACTGTGAGTTCAGGGCTTCACTGCAGTGCCCAGGATTAAAGAGAGAGAGCAAGGGGCCAAATTAGCCTTCTATTGATGCAATACTGGTGTAATATTGATCATGCCCATCATAAATGTAACTAGATGTACTGCAGAGCGGTACAAAATATGACCGCCGCCCAGTCCAGCACATTTTTTCCAGAAAAAAAAGTCACGCTTGTCAAATTGTGTTCATTTCCTACTTTGTTCCTTTTTTGTGTGTTTGTAATTGAGTGTCTGCAGAGTGAGTGGTTGTTCTTGTGTATATGTGTTTTGTGTGTGTTTTTTTGTGTGTGAGTGTGTTTGTGTATGTAGGTGTGTTTGTATGTGTGGGTGCATGTGTGTGTGTGTGTATGTGTGTTTATGTGTTTGTGTGCGTGTTTGTGCGTGTCATGTGTGTGCATGTATGTGTGTGTGCATGTGTAGTGGGTGTGTGTGTTTTTGTGTGTGTGTGTGTGTGTGTGCGCATGTGTGTGTGTCTTTATGTATGTGTACATAAATAAAGCAAATCAGGGAACCACCTACTCTTTGCGATAAGTGCCATGGGATCTTTAACAACCATGGTGAGTCAGGACCTCAATTTAACATTCATGCAAAGGAAAACATTTCCTGCAGTACAGTGTCCCTGTCACTGCAATAGGACATTGGGATTTTATACAACCCCACCCCCATCTTGCCTGTTCATAATTCTGAGAAATTCTTGAATTGTGTGCATGTGTGCGTGTACGTGTTTATGTTTGTGTGTGTGTGTGTGTGTGTGTGTGTATGTGTGCATGCACGTGCTTGTGGGTGTGCCTGTGTGTGTGCCTGTTGCCTGTGTGTGTGCATGTGCATGCATGCGTACATATGTCTACTGTGTGTGTATGTGTCATATGTACAATTACTGTGAA
>NW_027468848.1:20923366-20978366 GCF_046254945.1 Alosa pseudoharengus | reverse complement strand
GATGTAAGCAAAGGAGATTAAATGTGTATATGCACAACTTTTTCATATTACTGTAGATTCTTATTTTTTCCCCATGTTGCTTTTTTGAATGCTTTTATGACACTGTCTCTGGTCATAGAGCTGCTTTGAGTTGAACTGAATTGACATAACAGAGTGAGTTGAACTGAATTGAGATAACAGAGTGAGTTGAACTGAATTGAGATAACAGAGTGAGTCCTGCATACACAGGCCAGGGATCACAGGCTTTCTCAGAATCAAGTCCTCACAATGGGCTAGCCTGAGTTGGTCAAGAAAATCTGCTGTGCGTGTGTGTGTGTGTGTGTGTGTGTGTGTGTGTTATATTTTGGAATCGATAGGTTCACACTGACCTTAAGTTATAAGTCACAAACATGACCTGTGTAGGGAAGTTGACGTGGGGGGAGGTTGTTTGTGTGCGTATGTGTGTGTGTGTGTGTGTGTGTGTGTGTGTGTGTTGGGGGGGGGGGGGGTCTGTGCTGCCAGGGAGGAGTACAGAAAAGCTGATGCTGTGTTTTTTTTAGTCCTGCTGTCGCCCTCTTTAACAATAGGGGTACTCGTGCTGTGTGTGTGTGTGTGTGTGTGTGTGTGTTCGTGTATGAAAGAGAGAGAGAGGGAGAACTCCCTGCTTTATTTTGACACATGTAAAAATGGGAGGAAAAGGAGAGGAGGCATAGAGACAAAAGTGGCAGAAAGGGACATGATGGAGAGGAAAGTGATACAGAAATAAAGTAGGTGTGTGTGAGAGAGAGAGAGAGAGGGAGGGAGAGAGAGAGGGAGAGAAATAGGACGGGGAGACCACTGTCATACCAAACTGTGCGGGAAAAAGCAATTTATCTGTCCAATAAATATGTATCGTAGGCAATATATATGGATAGGATTCATCAGTTTCCAGACTATATGGAAATAAGATTGCGACCTTATTGGAATGAAGTTAAATCTAGCGTGATGAACCGATACACCATCTGGCTCCATGGGAGACACCGAGAGATTGTTGCCAGACAGCAGGGAAAGGTCAGTCTCGAATACAGCCCAGTGTCCAGAGACCAGCGAGATGGAAATTCACGAGAATAACAATTTCAGCGGTTATATATTTGCAGGTAGGCTATATGATATAGAATTCTGGGAATCAATTTTCATGCTTTGGGTGGTTCTCTGTGGTAATGGATTAGCTGTGAAGCTATTCTCATTTCGACCGTTCAGATTCCCAATCGTTTGTTTCTCCATTTAAAAACAAACTCTTCTGCTGTAGCAGATTTCAGTAACCCATGTCATGTGAAACAGCTTCAAGAACGAAAGTCCAAGGACATTTTCTCATGGGGCAGCGATCAAAACCATTGACATTTTTCTTTTGATATGTCAAAGCATTTTCTTTCAGGTTTCAATGCAGAAGAGAACAGATCCTAATTTTAAGTTGTAACATAAACAACTTTTTTTAGCATTATGTCTGAGTGAAAGGAAAACTCTTTCAGTTGTAATTTTTGCCACAAGAATGTTTTAGTCGTTGCTCAGAGCCAAGTGTGAGGTTGAATGTTAAATTAAAAGGTCAGATATTGATCATCATGGAAGACAGCACCCAAGTAGGGCTGCAGCTATCGATTCTTTTTGTAATCGATTAATCTAGCACTTTATCGATCGATTAATCGATTAATCGGATACATTTTTTTTTTGCATTTTTAAACAACCAAAACAAATAATGCATAACGAAAATGACATGGCTGTAAAATGATCAAGCAATTGGCACAGAGGTATTTATTCTAACTCCAACATTTGGCTCCAAAACTAAGCCCATTTATTGCAATTTACCTATTTAGTGTTTATAAGTGCCAGTGCCAACAATTAAATAATGTTCAAAATGCGCTCTGTAAAATTGCAGCCTCTTGTGCATGACTTAGCTGGGCGAACAAAGCTGTCCATACTATGTTGTGAAGTGCTGGGAGGGAGAAGAGGGAAAGCAATGTAATGTATTAATATGCACAACAAGTTTCATGCTGTAATCTAGACCTGACATCAAAGTAAATATCTGTTATATGTAGATTTCTACACCTGCAGCATTTGCCATTAGGCTACTAACAAATAATTTTACCATTAGGCTACTAAAAAATAATTTCTGGGGTGAGCCTATTTGCTATGGTAACCTAGCAACCTGTGTGTGTGTGTGTGTGTGCACGCGTGTGGTGCGTGAGGGAAGATGAGGGTGCATGCATGTGTGTATAAGAAGGGGTTCTTAAGCTTACTACTTAAAAACATCAAAGCTAAACATTACCGGTATATCACGACATCGTTACAAATACAGTATGTGATTAAAATCAGCCAACATCATTGTAGGCTATAGGCTACGCAGATAGGCTAGATAGCCTACTTTATTGACGCTTGGTGAAACAGCATGGAGTGGATGTTTTCGGTTCAGATGCTTGTGTTCTTTTCCTTTTTGAGTATGTAAAGATCCCAAAACTTTACTTGAAAACTTTAGACATTCTCTGCCATTTATGGACATCTTGACTCCGCCATCGCGCCAGCTAAATTCAGAATGTATCACGATTCACGCGCTAGTGGTGTGCTTCCTGAACAACGGTCCGTGTGGTACAATCAAATCCCTGCATGTATAGTGCGCGTCATAGGAATTGAACAAGGCTTCGAGGCAGGGTTTTTGCCTCGAGTAAGTTTTGTAATCGAGTTATTCGAGTAACTCGATGAATCGTTTCAGCCCTACACCCAAGGTACACTTTTAAAGCTGAAAAGCAAAGGTAAAGAAATCAATGGAACTCATACACAGGTGTACATCCTACAGTAAGTCTAATACCTACAAAAGTGATATCTAAAAATATCCCAGGTAGGTCTATCCCAGGTAGGTCTATCTGTCTAGAAGCAACATAGGTTTGACATCAACAATGATAATCCAGTCAACATCAATATATAATCCCAGATGGGAGTTGTTACAGGCACTGTGTGTCCATGAGTGCATGTGTGTGCAGTGTTGGGTAGCTTACTTTTACATGTAAAATATATTCCACTACAGATTACAGAATGCCTGTCCTAAAATGTATTTTGTAACATATTCCGATAGATTACTCAAAGTGAGTAACATATTCTGAATACTTTGAATTAGCATTGCATTATCATTGAATTATTTTTTTATTAGCAGTGGATGACACAGTTATGTGAGGTTATGTGAAGTTGTAAGACCCAAAGCTAATGCCAACAACAAACCACAACCTGCTTTACAGTAAGGATGGATTGATATATAAGCCTATGTGCTATAAATCACTGTTAATGCCATTGTGTCAACAGAGATGTTTTGTCTGCACATAGGCTAAAAGACTACCAAATCCTAGACAAGGTATACATAGATGGTTTAGATTCAATTTAACAAGGGGAGTTACAGTACATGCCTTTTTTTCAGAACACTCAAAGAACACTCTGTCAAAGAAAGAAAACCTATCACTAAAACATACTGGCTGGATATAGGCCCTATTGGCCTATACAGCAAAACAAATTTTACGTTATACATTCCCTCATTCCCCCACCCTTTTATTTAGGGTATCCATATAAACAGAGAGAGACAGAGGCAGAGAAGTGTGTGTGAGTATGTGTCTGTGTGATTCAAATCACCACATATTTGGGCTGCTGTTTGTCTTAAGAAAATAGGGGGGGAAATCTTTTGCATTTCATGTCTTCCAGGCGGAGGTTACAGTGAACCATGGTAAGAGTGCAGGTTGGCACCAGTCTTCCTCCACACTCTACCCACAAACACGTTTCCTCTGCTGCTCAATATGACTGCCCACTCTCAATCTAAATTAAACTCAGTCTCACTATCACAAGGTAGAGACATCCATAATGCTCTTGCAAGCGCACAGAAAATGTCATTTTTATGTAACACAAGCCCCTGAAAACTAATGTTGTTTTTTTCCCCATTTATGAATTTAATGAACTAATTATTCATAAACGTAACTGGAAAAAAAATCCCATGGTATGAATGAGTTACATGCACTGACCCAGCAAAGTGCTTTTCCCTAATTAATAATAAGATGCTGCCAGAGCTATGACTCTGGGTTGAAGTCGTCTACTTGAGGAGCGGAATCTAACCTTCCACCCCACCAGTTCTTTCCTCTCTCTCTCTCTCTCTCTCTGTCTCTCTATGAGAAAGCGGTCTGCCACCACTGGGCCGCCACTCCACTCATTACAACTGCTCCAAACAGCCATTAGCTAGCGAGGACAATGCAAGCTCAAATGAACACGTTCAGCTGCTGGCCACAGCCATTAGTTACCCCTGTCAAGCGTCCTTAAGTGCTCATTATGGGCAGTGCAGGAGTTTTTAACCAATGTTCCGGCCAGGGCGTGGAATTTGCAAGTCAAACAAAGAAACATGACGGGACACACAATTAAATAATTCCGCTGTAGCCACCAATACCTGCCCGCACCATTTCGCGCCGAAGTGAGCTGGGCACCTTTTAGCTACCATGCTGTCCATTATGTCCTTACATGACACAATAGGACTCATTTGAAAGCTTGGCCCGGGTGCTTGCAGGTTGTTTTTACAGGTTGTTATTCATAAGAGCATCTAAAAGCATCTTTGCGTGTATGCAAAATGCAGACCATCAACAGAGGGGGGGGGGGGGGGAGTTACCACTGGACGGGAAGCTTGCTGTCTGTCTAGAGGGCGGAGGACGGTGCATTATGTTGTGTAGGCTGGAGAGCAGAGCATTTGGCATCTCGGAACGAGTGAGAGTAACACGCCTCAGACCCATCCATTTACGCCACTTTGTTTGTTGCCACAACAGTTTAAAAGGCACTCTTTTTATCCCGGGGGACTTACCTGCGGGTTAGGCCTTTGAATGTATGTGTAAACACCATTAGGATACGAAAGGGAGTTTAACACACATACATATATGTGCCACTATATACACGCTTTGTGATTTTAGTTATGGGTGCTGACATATCTAGGTTATAGAACAGAAGCAGACATGCCCTTAAGATGCAGTACCTATGTACACATTTTTACTGGTGACTCGGAGTCGGTGCATCAGTCAGTGATTTAAATAACAAGGCTAGACGAGAGCTGCCGTAACGCCCATTTACCCCCCCCCCCCTCGCTGTTTAACTGTCATGTTTGTGAGGCACTGCAGCAGTTCCAGTGCTGACCACAGAGTGAAGTCTTTTCACCAAGGCAAAGGACAAGAATTGAAGAGAGAGAGAGAGAGAGAGAGAGAGAGAGAGAGAGAGCGAGAGAGAGAATGACCTTTAATAGAAACTACTATAACTTGCTTTAGCTTCTCCTGTCTTTTTGTTAGCATGGAGAAATGTAGCATAGAATAGAACCACCATAGAGAGCAAAGATGCAGGACAAAGAAGAAGCATCTCCCAGAGGTATCACCATTTTATAAAATCCCCACACTTTACTTGGAAAAGGAAAAGTAATACTCAATGGACTACTCACACTCTTAACAGATCTTAAATTCATTTTATGGAGGCTCTGAACAGTTCTGTAATTTTGTTATAACCTTGTGTCCCTTACCAGGGTAATTGTTGCAGGTCAATAACTGGAAGAATTGTAGGCTGAAGTGTTTGATAATGGACTGATTTAAAAGCTAATGATCATTTACTCTAAATGCATTTTGAGATAATGAGGTTCCCAACTAAATATTTAAAGATTCAAAACATTGAATTTTAATAAAGACATTAACTAAGTTAATCTCAGGATACTTAAGAGTGAAAGTGAGAGACAGAGAGAGATTGTTAGATAGAGAGAGAGATTGTTAGATAGAGAGAGAGATAGGGGGGGGTGTAATTACAGGTCAATGTTAAGAGTTAACAGATAAATATAGAAGTAAAGGGGTGGTATTATCCTATTCACATGTTTAACTATGAGAACACAAATACTATGATTTTTTTTCTTACTCCTCAGTACAAGAGTATGATTACATGACCGCTGGATTGAAAGCTGTTAGTTCTGATGAGTTGCTTACTTAGGTGAACTCATTATTCAATCAGTCAATGACCTTGGACATTTCCTACATGGGATTAATTGCCCGATGGGTAGCAATTACAAGAATGGTCTGTGGAAACTATTTGTGAAAGCTTCGTTTGTTAAAGCTGCATGGGTCAAACAGGCATGAATATTTAAAAGAGTTCAAAAGAAATGAATATGTGCATGTGTACTGTAAAACAGTTACTAGTAAGGAATGACAATGTAATTCTTAAGCTCCACTGGACTAGAAACACACAAGCATCCTGCTGTGTGAATATTTCATTTAAACAGGCTTTGACTCCTAAGTCAGTCAAGACTGTCCTTTATCAACACCCTATTCTAATGTTCGATTGTCTTAGAAGGTGGTGTCAGTTACCAATGTACCTTCATTGCATTCTTCTTTGAAAGAAGTCCCATTTGTTTTATTTTTTTCTTTATCGTCCTCACAGTACTGTAGCCTTATCTGAGTGCAATAGAGGGGAAAGGCATCTGAGCCTTTTGTATTCCACAAAATGATGTTCTGGGAAACAAACAATTTTCAGGCTTGGGTGCCTTTGTCATTTTCAGAACAACATTATCTGATCAACAGAGGAGTGATGCCGACCCGAAAGTTGCCTTGCCTTGTCGTGATATTGAGAGAAACAAAAAGCGCCTATAGATGTGGCAGACAGCGAAGGAAAAAAAAATTGACTTGGTTGTAGCCAGATGCTGCCGCCGACTTTTAAATAGCTTCAGAGCTGAACTTAATATGTGTTGTGCAGGACCTTGGGCTCTGAGGCCACCATTACCAAGGCTTATTAGTGGCAAGTCTTCCGGAGCGGAGACAAGAGGACAAGGACCAGTGGCAGAGAGATGAAGAGCAAACGTCTTCCTCCACCCATGTGGTGACATTATCCAAGTGTCAGAGGATATCCAAAGGGTGTTAATGGAACCCAGCCACTGATGGGTGGGTGGGGGGGGGGGGGTGTAATCCCCTGCATTTGGTTTGAAGGGGGCTTCGCCTCACTTATTCCAGACAAATCAAATGATGAAGCTGGCATAGCCATCATGACAAGACCCAGCTCTTTATAAGTGTGCCTCGTAGCATAACAAAAAGCTACTCCTAATAAGTATGTCTGGTGTGTCATAACAAGAGCAGGCTTTTAATAACCATGTCTAGTATCAGTGTAAGACATGGCTTATGATAACTGTTTCTGCAGTCAACTCCACTGGAGTCCAAGGGTTCCATCTGCAATGCAGATTGTGAGAGATTTCAAGGGAAGCCGTTCACAGAACCCTGCAGAAGCCCTTGTGTGTTGGCTTTCAAAGTTGGTTCAAACAGACAACAGTGGGATACGAATGTTGGTATCGCAGGTAGGACTCAACTCTTGAGTCCTAAGCTTAGGTTTAGAAGGTGCTGCTGTGCATGAATGTGTGAGTTCTCTGTCGTGGTTGTGCTGGCGTGAGATTTGAAGAGGTGCTGGACAGGTGACGGGCGTGAGGCTGCAAAAAAAAAAAAAAAAACGATCCAGTTAGCCCCCACTGGAGACGTGAGGGTCGGGTAAACTAGAGAGACAGCGGGTGTATCCAATGACTAGCACCCACCCCCCCGACCCTCCCCTCAAGTACGGCACTTATCAGACCTCCGCAGACATGGCCAGTGCTTCGACTCTAAGCCGTAGCGAAAATCTCTTCGGACAACTGAGTCAAAACAATTTGCACAGCCAACTGGAGTTTCACTTGAGGTTCTAAGGATGAGGGCAGCCTTGTTTAATATTTAAGGGCTGCCATTCCCACGCGGCGGCTTCCACGGCTCTTCGCCATAATTCAGACTCACCGGCTTTGAAAACCAGCAACCAGGACAGCACATGAAGTGCTCAACTAGTGACTTTGTCAGATGCATTGTGCTTTCGACGGAGAGGCGCCGACATCAAGCCTATCAGGCCTAATCGATGTGTTGAGACTGGAATAGACCATAAGGGTGGGAGAAAAATGTACCCATTTTGTTGCTCTCCCAATTCAAAACGTAATAGTGTTATAAGGTCCTCCACAGTCTGCACATTGTGTACTCGACTCAACTCCTACTTGTTTCATTATAACTGTGGATCTTAAATAGCCTGACGAGCCAGACCCACATTAAAATGTAGGGTCTGGACACTCACCGTTCGCAGTGCTCAGTCCGAGGGGCGGGATAATCAGTTGTCTTTCAAATTCCCTCTGCACGCAACAGCGGCAGCGCTATGAGTCCCATGCGTTTCCCACCAGCGGAGCTAGTTGGCTAGTTCAAACGTTTGCCAACTTAATAAAAGCTTAACTCGTGTCACACTGTTCGCCAACAGCAACATCCATCTTATTTGTTTTCAAGTAGCAGGGAATTCAAGCCAAACCGTTGCAACTCTGCCATCAATCATTATGTTAAGCCCACCTAACGACTCTACACGATTTCATTGGCCTGATTTAGTTTCGATTTCTGGAGCTCACAAGCCAACGGAGAGTTGCTAGACTAGCCCTGGCAGCAAATGTAATTTGCTGCCGCTAGGGGCGCGTCTAGATTTCTAGGCTAGATCTTAAAGGTATACTATGCAGGTCCTAGGTATTTTGGGCAAGTGTAGAGCTCTCTCTTGGCCCATATCTACTGACAAGGTAATGTTTCACGATTTGTCGGGACGCCGCTCTTGGAAGTTGCATGGCTGTTTTATCTGTAGGGACTCGCTACGTCTATGGTGTATATCTATGCTAGGTGAACGATTCGCCTATTACAAGTTCGTTTACCATCAAATTGCCTTCGTAAAATCTTGCATAGTGTGCCTTTAAAACATCAGATCAGCAACATGATTATAGATAAGATGCCATTCATGCAAAATGGTTTGTACATGGTTGGAAAAAAATAAATTAATAAAATACAAAGCAAGGCTTTTTGGAAAGAGGGGTTGCGAAGGAGCGATTTAGAATTCAGAGTGCATGCCACAGTTCCTAAAGCCAATCTTTCATCTTAAACTCCTGCACCCACACACCCACGCATGCTTGGTGGGCGTAGGAGAATAAACACTCACCTAATTGTGACTAATCGCTCAAAAGGAGAAAATTGCTCATAAAACGAGTAAGCTTTAGAGTCACAAATTAGCACAAATCCAAGTTCATGTTTTTACACTACATAATCAAACATCATACAGGCCCTGAAAAGTAACGCAGCTTCAGAGAAGAGACCTTAAGTCAACTTGCTACCCCAGGCTTACTTACATAAGTGAATCACAAAGGCAAAAAATATTCACACACTACACACATTTTATCTTACACATTGTCTCTCCCTTTTTTTTTCTCTCTCACCCCCCCCCCCCCCCCCCTTTGTTACACACACACACACACACACACACACACACACAGTGTTGTTGCACTGTGTAGATAGAGATCTTAGCACCAATGTCTTTCTGGATTTGTTTATAAGTCAGTCAATGAGTTACTTAGTTAGCAAGTTAGTAAGTCGGCAGTTGAATTCCACTGCAGATTTAAACAGGCCTTGCCAATTTAATTACAAACCGTGAGTATGGAGATCAGGCTTCACTCGTTGAGAGGCAGCCCTGCCTGGGAAACATCACAGACTGCTTCTCTTTCATGGTCGCGTCAAGGCGGAATAATTATTTATTAATTGCTGATGAATTTCATTAAATCCTCCCTTGACTGCATTCTCTCCCCCACCACTGCAGAGCAGAGCATCTATGCACAAATGTAACAGTAACCACACAAAAAATACATCATTTTTATTTCAACATAGAGAATGAGCCTCAACGCCTACTTAAAAATACAACAGCGTCGGCTGGGCATGCTATAAGATAATGTTACAAGAGAATTTGAGAGTTTTCGGATTTTACTGGAATATGAATATGCTTTCTGTACACATCAGCCTTCAACAACAAGCACAGTGGTTAAAGTCTACTTTTTGAGCTGGTGTGTTCAACGTAATCATAACTGATGGTTTGTTTACTTATCATGAACAATTTTAGTGTTTGTGTCATTATTCATGGCATCAAGAAACACATTGACACAAAGGATAAGACACAGAGTGGTAATGCATTTTTTTCTGTTCTAAGAAATGAGACAATATGGAAAAACAAGTCTACAAAGTAGGACGTCTTTTGGTCAGTATCACAGTCAGTCGGCATGTTTTATGGTGCAAGTCGCAAGAAAGTAATTAAAATGGCTTGACAAAAATGTGCAAACATGTTAAAAATGCATTATTTCCACACCACTGTGAGACAATTTAGCCAGCACTGACCAATGTGAAGCGATGATATTCCCATGGCAACAACTGTATCTCTGGAATCCACGGAGGATTAGTGTCTGAACTCCATGTCAGAGTGTGATATGTGCAATTTTAGAACCACAGTACACCCACCCAGGCATTAGACTTGGCCCACACACACACCCACACACACACACACACACACACACACGCATACACACACACACACACACCAAAGCCATGATAAATGAAGTCTAATCTCATGCCACACATGAATCATGCACACTGTTCTCCACGTGTTTTAACGTAAAGCCCTTGTATTTTGGTCCCCCACTCTAATGCATGCAGTAGCCATGTGTCTCTGACTATTTCATCACAGCACAGTGGGGGCAAACTTTCACGGTGACACATCGCTGAATTACTTTTTTTGGTGTTGTGCTGTATTATATTACAAGAATTGCATTCCTTAAAAGGCAATTTATCCCCTCACAATACCACAAAAGAAATGCTTACTCTTTAGAAATGTCATGAGGCAGCGCGGGTGACACATGAGTGATAGTGTATGAGGGGGTCTGCTGAATGTCGCAGTACAGTCTCTTACAACAGCTTGTTTGAGAGACTGGATTGGGTTGCATCGCCACATATGGCGCTTTGCCACAGAATTAGCTTAATTTTTGTATAGCAAATGTTCCACCCCCATAACATATAAACACATACACACATACACAAACACACAAAAACACACACACACACACACACACACACACACACACACACACACACACACACACACACACACACACACACATATGACATGCATCACTCCAGCTTACCCCCCTGTTTCAATTTAGGGCCAATAAACATAATTAGCTTCCTTCAGACTAGCTCTCACAATAGCTCATAATCACTTGCAATCCCCAATCAGCCATAACTGGCATTACACAAGTGAAACAGACGTGCACTATTAATGCAGGAGAGAGAGAGATCTCCCTCTGCTGCAAAATATGGTGGACAGGCATGTTAATGAACTGAGTTTCAATCCAATCTAAATGTGGATGCGGAGTCCCCACTGGCAGCTGGGGTAAAAAAGCCATTAATGACTTTCATGTAGTTTTGCATATGTGCATATAGATAAATAAAGAGGCTGCGGTTTGAGCACAATGCCAGGGTAACCGGAGGCGACGTGTTTGCTCACGCTTCACACGGGAAACACCTGAGGGAGAAGCCTCAAGCAGCAGCAGCACCACCTCCTCCTCCACCACCTCCACCTCCTCCCTCCGTCAACACCACCCCAACCAGCCTATTTCACAACCGAAAAACATTGTTTTGTTTCACATATGCCCTCCCTGGCGCCCCGAGAAAGCGGAGTTGATTTCTGCTGGGAGGAGACGCCAGTGTTTTTTGTGTGTTTGGGGGGGGGGGGGGGAGGAAGAGGAGGAAGAAGAAGAAGAAGGAAAAAAAGAAAATGCCCATTCAAAACAAACGCTGAAAGGTTTGGTGCATTGTGTCATGAAAATGGCTTTACAGAGTTTTCCTGCGAGGATTACGTATCAGCTCGTTGCTGCTTATCTGTTTAAGCTCCCACTCTGCACAGAGACTGGCTTTTCAAATCTATATTCTTCCAGCTGATAACTAGCGCTCCGACCCCAGTTTGATGGAAATATACTACTGGGGTGTGTGATAACTACACTTTGGACTGAGAATCGACGGAAGGAAACAATATGTGTGTGAAGTGGTGAAAGATGCATGGAGAGGATCTGGGGGGTGGGAGATGAAACGAATATGATGAAATATTAACACATTTCTGGAGCCAGTGTCTTGGAAGTTATATGCGTTGAAGGATAGAAAAGGAAGAACAAATGTTGTGGAAAAAAAATAACAATAAAAGCGGTTCCCCCGTTGCACGGTGGTTTCAGCAGATCCGCCCTCTTGTTTTATTTATGAAGATTTGATTTGTGTCTTGCTGTGTTTGGGACTGAAACACCACTATTTGTTCTCTGTGTCAAAGAAATCACAAAAGCCCTCTGAAGTGTGTGTGTGTATGTGTGTGTGTGTGTGTGTGTGTGTGTGTGTGTGTGTGTGTGTGTGTGTGTGTGTGTGTGTGTGTGTGTGTGTGGGCCGAGTCAAATGTCTCCAGTCACATGTCAACAGGAAGTTGAGATGCACACAAAAAACGACAGAATACATACAGTACAGTACACACACACACACACAAAGAATAGAACACCTACCCAAACTTGGCATTCATCTCTGTATTATCACCCACTTGTATTTTGTCTTTGGAGTGTCAACAGCACTGTCATCTCTTCATCCAGAGAAGCATTGTGCTACAAATCTTTGTTTTCCTTGAAAGACTACAACTCCCACACTTGCCCCCCACACGCTCCCACCCACCATTACACAACCGCATAATGAACATCAGCAGCCCTGTGACATTTTTACCACAGCTCCCCATGTGTCAAACAGATATTCAAAGTTCACTTATGGCTTTCTATTTTTTTCTTCTTCCTTTGAGAGGTACGAAAACAAGAGTAGCGCGTGAACGCTCGTGGTGGTGAGTTTGCTTTTTAATTAGAGACTGACATTCCCCTTTATTGGCTCCACAGTACATTACACCCATGGCAGCCCCATTACTTTCTACAGCATGTTGCCGGACAACTCGAGAGATTCTGCTCGGCTTGAAATATGTTGTTCCATTAAGGCCGCATTTTGCAAGAGTGATGTCGACGAAGGCCAAGAGCCATTTCTCAAGCCTCCTTGTCCTGCTCATCTACGGGAACCCCCCCCCCCCCCCCCTCCCGACCCCTACACACCTCGCTCCATCCATTGCATCCCCACTTCCTCCATAGCCAATCATAAAAGATTCCTCAAGGTGACTACGGAGAGGTTGTAAAGCAAGCCGAATGCCACAAGCAATCAATTATTTATCCCCGATAAAAGATAGTCACGGATTAATATTGCAGATAGGCATGAAAGCGTATGCAGAGCAGAAGCTCTAAATTGGTCTGTTTTGAGGGAGCCTTCATAGCACTGTCACCATAGACAAAGTACGCAGAAGGTACAGGATGCAGGTGCCATTCTTGTTTACGTAACCGCTGCACTGCACCGGTGACAATGATCTTCAATCGATTCACATTCACACTACGACACACATAAACACCTTTCATGAAATGTTAATTACATTGACATGAGGGTGCACACGACACGTGCATACACACATAAACACACGCACACATACACACACACACACACACACACACACACATACAGATGCATGTACGCATATGTTGTGCCCACTTCTCACGTGTCTTTGTTTAGAGGGCACGAGGTGCCAAATTAAAAGCCACGCTGTGCGCAACCAAATCCTTTGATGGAGATTATATTCTCTGTGCTCTCTCTCTCTCCTCTATTGTTAGAGGCAACCTGTGAATGTGAAATGAAACTATTAAATAAAGAACTGCAGCTGAGTCTTGATGATGGCGGATCTCTGGGCCAGAGCGACGGGGGAGTGGGGGGGGGGTGGTCAAGGAGTAATCAGAAGTGTTGCTGACTGAGTCTCCATGGATAACGAAGTCTCAGGTGCTCCTGCGAACACCCCAACTAAGCGTGTGCAAAGGCGGCCTGCCATCCACCCAGAGAGCCGACGGCTTTAACATCAGAGCAGGGGATTGAAGTTGAAAACTCAGTCTTGAGGTTGGCCTGGGAGTGAGTGTGCTTATTAGTGCTGAATGGATTGTTCCTCTCGATTGATTCCACCTGGGTGAATCAATACTGCAGATTTTCAATGAAGTGTAGTGAAAAACCAAAAAAAAAACGAAAAAGTAAAAGAGTAATTCCTAAACTTTTAAAGATACCTGGGCCTATTCAGTTCTGTGCAAACCTCACAGTGACTATAAAAAAATAGAGAAAAACGCCAGACTCTTAGATTCCTTGTAAGCTTGCGGTATCAGAACACCTTTGTGTTTCCCTGTTTAATCTTTCATTTGTCCACTTTAAGTGAACACTTTGACTTATAATGGAGCTTAGTGACTATATCAGTCAAAGCCAGTCTTCCACTGTAAAACTTAGGTGCAAACGACCACAAACCGGTCTTAGGCTGTGTGGGAAATGTGAGAAAGCCAGAGAGAAAATATATTTTCAAATGTACTTATTGGTGTACTTCGTCAACACCCTGCTGACTGACTCACTGATACATCTGCCATGCACCACACGGTTGTTCATTAACACGATAAAGGAGAGCAACCTTTCCAATAAATGTAAAAAAGTTTTGATAATGGCTAAGTAGGAAAGTGCTATTAAGATGAGTTATGTGTTTTTCAAAATGTGTTCATAAACCAGTGCAGTACCCCATTGCACCCAGAAATGCGTTCACTCCTCCATTTTGAGGAAAAAGATGTTAGACGTTCAAAAGTCTACTGTAATCGAAGACCCCACTTCCTGTGTCTGTCTACGGCGTAATAAGCACACCAAGGCCAGAAAACACAGACCTCCAGCTAATCCTTTATTTATAAAACCTTCCAAAGGAAGGACCCCTGCGTTTGTGCAAAGAGGACCCTCAACTCTCATTCTGGGGAGAAGAAAGGGGGAAAAATAATCTTATGAGCTTCACTTGAAACAAACCTGGTGTCCAGGTGGCCCAGAGCAGTTTAATCTCTGACAGAGAGGAAAGACATATATCAATAATTCATCACAAAATAAAATAATAATAAAAAATCGTGGTCAAAGAATGAGTCGTCCAGGGTCTCTAGAAATTGGCCCTGCAGCAACCAGTGCCTCTTTTTTTTTCATTTTATCAATTTTTCTGTCATGTTTCCATCAGCGGTATTCTTTCGTTCCCACAACTGGCCCTTGTCTCTCGTGAGCAGACATCCATTTTGAATGATAAGACAGAAAGAAGGCTTTGGTAAAGTCTTGTGAATAATGAAGCAGACAAAGCTGCCTGATGTGGGGTTATGCTGGAGGACAAGTTGCCGTGGGTGATGGGACAGCATACCAAAATATTTGGGCTAAAACAATGGCAGGCGAAGGGGGGGGGGGGGGTGTTGGCGAGGATGAAGAGAGGAATGTACAAGAGAGAGAGGGAGGATGAGAGAGAGAGAGAGAGAGTGGATAGGCTCTGTGAGGAACTCCACATAGGGCTCTTCAGGGGATGGGTGGGGGATCTAAGGCTTAAAATGCTGCACAGATCATGTCACAGGAGCCAATGGGGATGGGGGTGGGGGGCACATGCAGCTATCGATTATGAGTGGGGGGTCCCTTTGGGCAGACAATTGATTTCTCTTAACCAGATTTAAATGAACAATTATTACTAGTCAACGGTGCAAAACGGTGCACGCGCGGGTGCCCTCCGCCATTTACTAACGAGTTTGTTTATTTATTGCACCACTTTGAGATCTTTACCTGAGACAACACGCTTCTTTTCTCGATGGACATGTTGCGCCACCCCACCACTCCACTCTCCCCACAAGCACACACAGGTTTACACACACACACACACACACCCTATCCCCCACTCTTGCCTGCTTGCGGGCATCGAGGAGATCCATTCTCTTGACTCTGTGGCATAAATGAGCTCATCTCGGCGTGAGAGATGATCAGCCCGGCTGCGACTTAATTAGCTATTAATTTTCCATGTTCACCACTTTATTTATTTATATTCTAACTGAACCCCTGATACCAGCAACAACAAAACGTGATAAATAAATTAAAATGGGAATGTTGGCTACTAGCTGGGGCATTGTCACTTACTGACAAAGGAGTAGCATCTATTCTTCCCGCACACCCGAAGAAAAAACACACACACACACACACACACACAGACACAAAACAACAATGTGATTCCTTTGTGTGAATAGTCTCATTCTTCAGTGCCTCACTGGACTGCAGACCTCGACCGGCGTGCGGGGTATTTCTTTTTCTTTTTTTTTCAGCACCGCGGAGAGCGCCCGCCAATTTTCCCCAATCAGGCCTCGGCAGGCCCCTGTCGGGAGATTGAGTGTGATTGGGCCTCATTTCACCTGCTCCGGCACATTACCGCCGCCCGGCGAATGGTACGTGTCGAGCTGGCAATTGGGCCCCGCTGTAGGGGTGGTGGTGTGGGGGGCACCAGTCCAGAGAGAGGCATGCTGGGGGGGGGGGGGGGGGGGTGGTGGTGCTGTGAGACAAGGCTGCAGGTAAAGAGGCTGAAATGGAGGGAGAGCAAGGGAGAATAAAACAAGAGCCCGGTGGACTAAAAGAAGAAGGCTTCACTGACTGCACAAGCACACTGATGGACCGCAATGGGGCACATACTGTACACCGACAGCAAACAAGGAGTGGGGAGATGGATCGAAGAAAAACTCTGAAATTCTCTTATTTGGTAACTCCGAGGAAACTCCTTAATTGATCTGATAAATGTGATACCCTGCTGCTCATCCATCAACTCCCTTTATTTGGCTTGTGGTCAGGCACCTGCAGGCTTTTCTTCTGCACCGACAAGCCCCCACAGCCAACTCCTTGATCATTTCTTAAAGGGCCTTAGACGGATGGAGGGTTTCTACAGAACAAAGAAATTCGCAGCACAGTGAATGAAGAGAGTCGGAATGCCACATCTGGATTGATTCCAAACGTTTCTCACCGCAATTAAGAGCTAAATTACCTAATTAAGTTCCCCTTGTTTACGCAGCAATGGGATAGGTGTTACTAACAGGGCTGATCTATATATACACATGCACATTTGTTGCATAATCAGGAAGTATGTAACAAATGGATTGTGCTACCGAGCCACCCTGACACCCACCGCCCACACACTAGCAACGCTCGCCAGTATCACATTCAAAGATCCTGGTTGCGTCAGTAGCAGGTAGCCTATGAGTAAGTGCAATCCATCACCATGGCAAATCGTATGAAGTGTTGTATCCGCTCTCTGTTGGGCTCCATGCATTAAACAAATGCACTGACCATTAAAGCAGTCGGCTTTTCCCCCTTTATTCTCCCTGGCCTGTAATTGGGCTTCTCAGAAATGTAATAGAGTGACTGATAGCGAGTGCGGCCTGGATTGTAATATGTCAATATTTAAATTAGCACCACAATTGGAAATGGTCTTCTCAAGGTCTGAGAAACATCTATTTTCATTAAAGTGCCTTAGCATAAATCAATCAGTGTCTCGGGGTGGTCGCGGAGCTAGCAGGCTATCCATTATTATCCGCGACGGTTCACATGAAGCAAAATGTGCTTATTCAGCTCTGGTTACAACGAACTATGATTGAGTGACGTATTTGCAAAATTACCGCAGAAATATTGTGAGTGTGCGTTGTTTTTTTGCGTCCGGTGTGCTATTGAAGTAAAGGTTCGCCACAACATGCATGCATGCAACACATGTTGCCAGTCGGCAATAAATGAAATCCCTGTCCACATTATTTCCGAATCCGCACTCTCTTGAGTCGACAGGCGCTGGAGAGGGCACGCTAATGATCAGGTGTCATGCGATGAACTTGTCAGAGTAGCATGCTCGCACACGCGTACAGTAAGTAGCCTGCCTCCCCCTAACGCATCGCCCCCTTCAATCCTCCTTCCCTTTTCTGGAAAAAAGACGTGGCAGCCTAATGAGGATCTGTCAGCATTCCACCTCCATCACAGAGGAACGCCAACACCTACTGTACTCACATCGGGAAAAGAGCGATCCGCTCCCACAGAGTGACCGTTCCCACTCCCCCATCACACTCCCCCACCCCACCTTTAGCGTCCCCGCTTATCAAATGGACATGGCAGATAAATCACACTAATGAAAAGTAAAAGGGGGAACCACAGCGAATTGTAATGAAGGGAGATCAAATGCTTGACAAGCGAGGGGTTAAATGTAATTCTGATGTAATGGATGCTGCTGAGGAAGGTACTGTCTGGCCTTAGCATTTGCATGTGAACAGCTGTCTTTATGCAAAACCTGCATTTATATGCACTCAAGTCAAGGGGAAGAATTGTAGTCGCCTTAGAAATGTGGAAGCTTGGTAAATATTTAAGCCAGCTCACAATGCATTTGTATGCAAAGGCCATAGAGTTTAGTTGTTTTGACCTTCCAAAATATGATAGCTTCGTAATCCTTCCACAAATCCTACTACTTCACAAACAAGCACTGAAGTTTGCCAGCTGGAGGGCTATAGAGGGCTGTTTGTTGTATTTCATTTTTCTTTGTTTTTCTTGTTCTTACATTGCATAACCCTGGTAAAAAAAGAGATGTACTTCAATCCATATAATCTTGTGGGTTCCTATACTAACTGATAGGATTAACTACGTTTAACTAGACTCCATTGTATTGAGCAAATGCCTGTTTTTGATGCTTGCAGCGTAGTCAGCCTCCCATGAACCGCCTGTCCAGTGAAGTCAGTGGACACGTGCACACTTTTGTGGTGATTGATGAGCATTTACTCGGCCTTAGCCACTCTCCAAAACCTCTGGCCTATTCTTAGCCTGACCCCCCCCCCCCAACCACCCCACCCAAAATACCACCTAGTCCCTGGCTCAGGGTCCACGGCTCATTGGTTTAATAATCCCAGGAATGGAGAGGCAATGAGCCAATCACTCAGTGGCTGAAGGGAGGCCTGTGACCTGGCGGAGACAAGCTATCACAAGCCAATTAGAGATGTGGACGAGTCCTCAGAGCCCAGGGGCCGAGGGGTGAGGACGAGGATGAGGACAAGGCCGCAC
Organism: Alosa pseudoharengus; assembly: GCF_046254945.1. Classification (NCBI taxonomy): domain Eukaryota; kingdom Metazoa; phylum Chordata; class Actinopteri; order Clupeiformes; family Clupeidae; genus Alosa; species Alosa pseudoharengus. Next base: position 20,959,482 of record NW_027468848.1, on the reverse strand, counting down.
TGAGAGAGATAGAGAGAACTCAGCTGGGACTACTGTGGGCCATGGTGTGAGACAACGGCGTGTGGATATGTGTGCATGCGTATGGATATGAGTGTGCGTGTGTTAGTATGTGTGTGTGTGTGTGTGTGTGTGTGTATTGGCTTGAGTGTGGGAGTGGGTGGGCTCCTCCAGCTAACCCTGATATCTCCAGCCCACTAACTCACTTTGCCCCCACCTGAGGCAGCACTCACTCAGCCGCTAAACAAAAGCAATCCCCGGGAAACGCGGGGCAAATTGGCCCCTGGATGACTGGTTGCCTGGCATGATTCCACAGCTCTGCTCAGCACCCCCCCCCCCCCACACACACACACACATACACACACACCTCATCTGCATAACCAATATAATATTCTTCCACTACTCTCTCTCTCTTCTCTCTCTCCCTCTCTCCTTCTCTCTCTACTCTCATTTGGAGACCATGCAAAGTGATTCCAGCTATCGCGGCTCCAGTCACGTGAGCCTGGCGCCCTGAGAGGAGCGCTTACAGACTCGAGGCCTGTGCACTATAGCTATCCTGCACAGACTGACTCGAGGCCTGTGCACTATAGCTATCCTGCACAGACTGACTCGAGGCCTGTGCACTATAGCTATCCTGCACAGACTGACTCGAGGCCTGTGCACTATAGCTATCCTGCACAGACTGACTCGAGGCCTGTGCACTATAGCTATCCTGCACAGACTGACTCGAGGCCTGTGCACTATAGCTATCCTGCACAGACTGACTCGAGCACACATGCGAAGTACACAGTACACAGAGGAGGCTGGAAAAAGGGAGACAACTACCAATGCGCACATATGGACAGGTATTGGTTTCACCATTATGTGTATCTCAGAGAGAGAGAAAAACGAGAGAGAGACAAAGAGAGAGAGCGGGAGAATCACAGAGAGAGAGAAAGAGAGAGAGAGAGCTCTAAATTAGACTAAAAAGCACTACGTTGCTCAAAACACATCTTTCCAGGTTGTCAGTTTAAAAACTCATTATTCATTGGCATTTTTCTGGCTTTTACCTTCATTGTGTCATGCGGAGTGCTTCCATTGTGTCATGCGGACTACTGAGTACACTCAAGCGTACTTTAGAGCGTGGAAGAAGTGAATGGGAGAGAGAGGGAGGGAGGGATAGAGCAATGAAGAGAGCACTAGAACACAACCATCTCCCCCCTCTCTTTCACATGCCACCATGACCGTGCTTGTCAATTTAAATAAGGTCGTGACCTCCCACGGAGTGTGACACGGGTGGCCCAGGACGAAGACCTGCTGAGGCAATAAGAAAAACAACAAACGCTAGGTAGTGGTAGCCATGTTGCTTCAGCCCCTAACACTTCAGCTTGACTTTATATCCGTCACTTAAATGTCAGGAGATAAAGCTGGAATTTAATACTCGGCAGGCAGTCACTAAAGGTTAATTAACATTGAGGGAGAGAGGGAGAACCGCAGGGGGTTTATAATTAATCGGCCAGCTGAGTTTAGTGCACACATGCCGCTCAGACACAGACAGGCAGGGCACAGAACAACCGGCTGTTGACTCGACCAGACCATCTCCAGTGCTTTGTGTGTGTGTGTGTGTGTGTGTGTGTGTGTGTGTGTGTGTGTGTGTGTATCTGAAAATAGCTCCTGCCCAGCCTGCTAAGGAGAAAAGAGATTATGGAATCACAACAAGTGAGGTGTAAGAGTCTCGTCGGATGGATAAAATACTCCTAAAAAGTTTACGATAGCAGCTTATAATACAGCGACAGCACATGTTGTTATTGTTATTTTAGAATGAAAAATGGGGCTTTGTTTGAAAGTGTGATATTTTTTGGCTTGAGTGTAGTCTGCTCAGGGGCATATCTTGTTGATACATGACATACACTTACAGCACCTCCACATTTGCATCTATTCAATATACACAAATGCTTTTATCAGAAGCAACTTGTAAGGGAGGTGCACATCTCCAGTGAAATAGAGTTTGATTTAGTTGTACACAAAGGGCTGAGAGCAAAGCAACTAAGCACCAAATAGAGGACCTACTGTAGAAGCTATGCTCATTAAACAACCTGAGACATTCCTCAATTCAAGGTTCTTCACAAGGGAGTCTGGTATTGGGCCACAAAATGGCCAATCAAACACAGGAATGCCCATGATAAGATGGAAATGGGGAGTGGGGCAGAGTGGAGCTTTAGTGTTAGCTTGATCAGCAGGTCCTGCATTTTATAGTTTCTATTAGTAATACTTCATACCCTAATAGATATCACACATCTGTATGTGGCACGATGATTGTAATTCTATAACATTGCTTACAATTCAACTTCTAACTTCTAATTCAATATTGTAGCAACATTTAGTCATTTATGGTGTATGCAATATTTCCATTTGTGTTCTTACTAAATTGTCTGACTATTTTATACAGCTCCCTTCAGTATACAAAATCTTGAGGCTCCATTATATTACACTGTATATATTCCATACATGTCTGCAGAGAAACTAGTCTTATGTTGAATGTGGGTGCTTTCACGCTTTCTTTCTCCAGAGACTGGATAACTTTCCAGTTGTACCCGCACACGCTGTTTGACTACGTGGACACCTGGGGATTTAGCGTGAGCGAGTGTGTGTTTGGCGCCGTGTGAGGTGCTATTGACGAGTGGGCGCTGAGGTACAGCCTGTTTGCGTAAGGGAAGTGTGAGAGATTGGCTTGGTGTGGGTGTGTGTATGAGTGTGGTTATGGCTTTTGCACGTGTACATGAGTGTGTGTGTGTGTGTGTGTGTGTGTGTGAGCATGACTCACACTGAACTGAGAGATTTCTCTGTGTGCCAGGGCGAGGAAGCGAGGAAATATAATAAGCTATCATGTGGAGTACTGTCTTGGGGGCATTTTTTGCTTTTTTGCTTGGGCTGCCAACACCCCTCTGTGAGCTGGGGTGCGGCCAGGCTAAACTCCCCTCTGATGGATGTGAGAGGCCGCATGGGAGATGGGCTATCTCCCCGCACCAAGGGAGAGGGCCTGTCCACCGCCCAGCTCCAGGTGAGTGAAGTGGCACAGATCCTTGCCCTTTCTGTGTTTTCTTGTCATTCTTTCTCACCATCTCTCCCTTTCTTTCTTTCTCTCTCTCTCTCATTCTCTTACTTCCTTCCTCCCTGCATCTGACTGATAAGTCTGTTATTGACCGGGCTTAATTGCATTTACGCTGAACACTTCCCCTCAAACACAGGGAGTGCTACAAGCACACCGGGACTTGCCTTTTCCTTTGCTTCTACCACTGGCCCACAGCCCAATAGATGGCGATGGGATTAGTCACAGCATACAACCCTCAGACAGAGCTAACTGGATCGTTTCACACGGCAGGGTGTGGGGGCGGTGGGCGCGTGTTGGGGGGGGGGGGGGTTGAGGGGGAAGAGGGGGGTTGCAGGGGGTTGGACGGACTTAGAAAGGAGGGAGGGGGCGATGTCCGGAATTTTTCCATTACTCCAGCCATGCCTTAATCTCGTTTCACTTATGTTCCGCCCAGGCGAAGATGCGTGGTTGTGGAGGAGGCCTGCGAGCTAAGGCGAGGAAGGTGAGCGAGTGGGTGAGCAAACGCGTGGGTGGTGGGAGAGATTGAGAGAGAAAGAGAGAGAGTGAGAGAGAGAGAGAGAGTGGAGGCCTGCCTTCATTTGGGGAAGAAATTCACCCGACTTAACAAATCCCCCTCATTTCACTCTCTCTCTCTATCTTCTCTTTCTCTCACTCTCACTGTCTTTCTTCTCTTTCTTTCTTTCCCTATCTCTCTCTGTCTACCTCACAGGCTCATTAAACAATGATAGCCAGGGGTGCATGCTTCATTCGCGGGCCTGAAAGGCCTTCTCTCATCACCATAGCAAAAAAACAAAAGAAAAGAGACAAAGGGAATGAGGTTAATTGGATGCCATTTGAGGGAGTCCACAGGTAGCTCCAGTAACAGTGGGATTCATTCCTCTGCCGTAACTCTGGGGCTTGAGGAGAAACGCCTAATGAGATGCAAGGACAATGTATGAAAACACCAAATGATCCGTACCGAGGGACATCTTTAAATAAGCCTTCAAAGGGAGCAGCGTTTCCCGGCGCAATGGCCTCTGTGCTTTTGCCAACTGGACCACCAGTGTTTTGTAACCACCCATGCTCCGGACTTCCATAGTACAGTACATCAAACACACACACACACACACACACGTTAAGAGAGGGAGGGGTAGAAGGGAGTTTTTCTTTTTTTACACTAGCAGTGGCTTGGAGCAAGGGCAGCCTCTGTTCCGCCCCAGAGCTTCAGTGGGTCTTCACAAGCAGGCCCGCTGAGGGGCCAGCTCAGTTTTTTGCTCAGTGTGAAACGTGGAGACACAACCCCCCCCCCCCCCCCCCCCCTCATGCGGAAAGTATCGGCGCCGACGTCAGCCTGCCTGGCGGCCTCCTCAGAGACACCTCCAGCTTGTTTGACCCAGAAATACAGAGTAATGATCTGCATATCCCCGTGAGAATGCATATGAGACATTAACACAGGCAATTTATCACGAACCCGCAGTCATTACTCCGCGTGTTACATCTCCTCCTGCCCAGGCCTTTCTCTGGACAGCATCCCAGCCCCCAGATTACGTATGCACAGCGCAACTCCGGAGTGGCTGGGGGAGATCAATAATAGGGCTATCTTTTCGCTTTCTATTTCCTGCTCTTTTATTCAGGTCTGGTCTCTAATTTTGCCGGGCGTACATTTTGTTTTGGAGGGCCTCCTTCCGCTCTCTCTCTCTCTCTCTCTCTCTCTCTCTCTCTCTCTCTCCGCTGCTGCAGAAACCCCCAGCTGTATTCTGATGCCCGGTGTGCAAACAGGGGTAAAAGGCAAAACCTTGGTAATCCCACCCTGATTGTGCATTCCGTCTGCCTTTCCATACTTGCTCTTATAATAGTCGGTGACTCACGGCTGTAGCCTCTCACAGATCATCATGGTCCGACCATTAGAGCAGATGAGAGCTGCAGCAGCTTCCCAGACTGAGAAAACATCATTAGCCCCCTGGTCCCATCAGAGGGATGATCCATCGACTGATCCACCACCTCGTCCGCTGCCAGGGATGTCTAAGCCTCCCCGGGCCCTCGCCTCTACCCAAGAGCCTGTGATGGTGCTGCCCCCCCCCCCCCAAACATTTAGCAATTAATGGGAAAACAGACCATTTTTGGTACACCTTGGTATCCGAATGTGTGAGGTCCGCCTCTTCTCGAGAGCATTCCCTGACTGACAAGCGGCCTAAACGATGCCCGCTGGTAAATGTTTGTAAATATTCCCTGATCTGCGTTGGATCCCACCGGCTGTTTGAGCACAGATACTGATTCATTAAGGTGGAACAGATTGGCACTTGGGATAGGAGGAGATCAAAGAGAGCTTTGAAAATCCCCGAGGCCCTTAGTTAAGCGCAGAAACAGCACATCCATCCATCGAGGAGTGACACCTTGCATTATCAGAGTCGTTAATGAAACGCCGGAGCACCAGGGTTACAAAGCTGACATGTCTTTCAAGTAAAAAAAAAAAGAATATCAATACATAAAACATAAGGCTGCGGTGTGACAGACTGCGTCCCTCTTGTTTGTGGCAAAAGGAGCCAGGGAGATTGACATGCAAGGCAGGGGGTTTTGTGAGGCGGGGAAAGGGGAGAGAGCGAGAGAGATCTCAGAAGCTGAATGCATTCCCCTCTCAGCCAGGTAATAAGGGTTTAGACCCTGTCAGGGCTCTTGCCTTGGGTGATAATTGCAGCAATTGTGTGGCGCGCGCGAAATTCTGTGCCATTTTGCCATCGATTTTTCCTGGGCTCCCACAAAGGTGAGTGAGTGACTCACATTAAACAGTGCCACCTACAGGGAGATGGCAGTCATTGACCGGGACAATGGCAGAGGCAGCTCGCTTGATTTTTTTTTTCAGAGGGCTTTTTTAGGATGCTTGTCACATCAAGCTGCCTACTTACGTACGTGGCACCTAAGCTCAGAGACCCCACGGCATATGGAGCTTCCGCTTTTTCTCGCAGATTAATAACTTATTTGCCATCGGATTCATCTGAAAAGGCCAGCTTTGGGGGGGGGGGGGTGTAGCTTTTCTTTTCTCTCGTTTATAAAATGGTCACGGGGGCTTTTTCGTCAGAATGGGCATCTATGTGCCGGCGACGGTGGCTGCGTTTAATCTCGTCTCGTGCTCTCATGTGGATCCTGACACAGACACACACACACACACACACACACACACGACCGCCTCCTTACAGTCACAGAGCAGCACTACGGGGGAAGGAGAGGAGGGGAGGAGGCAGCTCAGGCGAGGGTGCTTTTTTGAGGCAGAGCCAGTGATCACAGGCATGTGTGTGTGTTCTCGGCGTGGCCAGGAGAATCCCAGGACATTATTAGATGCCACAGCTGCCGTTCTTGAGCTGCTTCCCGCAGTCGTGTTCAGAGGGCCCTGTTTCACAAAGCTGCCCTTGTGGGCTCTCAGTCTCACATGTACGCTAAGGCTTTCTCTGAGGAATTCTTCCCCCATATGCTTCTGTTTCTGTTTGCTTGAAATCTTGTCACCGTGATACTTGCATTCTTGCTATAATGTACAAATGCATTCTAATGAGATCAATATGTTAAAGCAGAGTTTTTGTTTTTTCTCAATGTGAAAAAGAAGTAGCATTCAGCTAGTTCATAATATCACATAATTAGCATCCGAAGCACCTGTGAAGCAGTTCCTTTATTTAAAAATTAAATTATTTCAGAAACATTTTTTTTTTAGCTTGCTGCCAGAAACATCACATCGTGTGTGAGATTTCATTAGCAGTCTCAAAAAAGAATCTCTGGCTTGGAGTTTCACAGGTGCTCTGGACTGGAGGCTAATTATGTTTTTCTTTACCATCGTCAAACCGCTGCTAGCCAACTCTGAACACAACAAGCTAAGAGCTACTTGCATTCTTGAAGCCTTGCTATTTAAACATTTATTTATACGCCATTGTCTTTTCTCCCCACAACACCTCTAATTGGGCTCAGAGCTAAATTCTCACCAAGTGAAGGGAAGGGGAAAAGGAACGAAGGAGAAGGGAACGACGGAAAGAAGGAACTGGAGAGAGGACGGAAGACAGGAGCTTCGACAGCACAACCCAGTTGGTGGTTAGAGTCAGAGCATGCGGCACGCAGAGCAGAGAGCTCATGGGTACTTTATGATCCCTCGCTGTAATGTGATGACTTTTATCAAAGCAAACTATAATCAGTGCAGTGCGGCGGAGCGCTGCCAAAGGTCACTCTGTTTGAGCGAGGGCCACACGAGGGGCTCTGGAGATTTACGTCCTGGGTGGACACAGGGGCAAATTCACGTCTGTTTGCCCTCTATCTCCTCCTACCAGAGACTCTCTTTCTCTCTCTCTCTCTCTCTCTCTCTCTTCTCTTGGTGCTTGGCTGTAGCTACTTTAATTTCATTGATCAACTCAATCCGGTTTCTGCCTCACCAAAACAAGCGCTGACCCGTATCCAGCTTTTCCCTGCACCAACAACACGCCACACTAAACCTCAAGACACACACAATGCCATGTTGCTGCAGGACACCATGCTTTATCATTACAATAAAATTTACAACAGTAACATTGATTAATGTTATATAAATTATAAATTCACATTAATCATTAACTATTATTATTTATATATCAGTAATATTGATATAATTTGCATAGATATTATCAAAGCCTATATTGTTACAGGTCCACACCGTGGTGTGGACAGTCTCAGCTCTCTCTGTTCCCTGCTGTACAGTGATTCATAATGTCAAATATTTTGGGATGTTTCTTGGGGATTATGTCTGCATCTCCTCATCTTGGGCAAAAAAAATCTCCAAAAGCATAAATCTGTTGCTGGTCGCTTCTTGCGCGGGGGATATTTATAATCACAAACATTCATAATGAAATCAAATGGACACATGACCTACTTCCCGGTCCAGGAGCACATTATCTTCCAGGGTGCTGGGGCTGTGCATGGCTGATTGGTTTAGCCTGCTGGACATGGGCCACACAATCAGCAACGCAATCTTGGATGCAATACAAATGCAAATACTATATCTATAGGGTATATGAAACATCCACAGAACTCAAACACATGCATGCACACACACATGCACAGAGACACACACACACACACACAAACACAAGCACACACACACACACACAATTACAAATACACCGGCGCACACATATATCTGCAAACAAACTTCAGAGGATTTCTCGATGCCTCTTGTCTGTTTGACCTGAGATAGCTGGGCAATAAGAATCCATATCCCTCTCAAAACACTGCAGCGTCACTATGTGTGGAGAGCTTAACCCCCTGCCACGCTGTTTTGAAACGCTCATAAAACCCATTCCATTTGTGCTTTGCGCTGAAGTCTTGATCTAGGCACAAACCCTTAGCCATGTACCGCGGTGCTGTGCTGTACAGTACTTCAGCAGCTGTGTGTGTGATGTAACCAATTCCCCCGACACCACACAGACTGCAAAGAGCCTATGCTGGCTTAGATTACCGCGAGCGTGACTCGGCAGTTGCTTTATAAGGGTAATAATGGTCCACTGTGCTGAATTAACACCATAAATTAAAGAATTTAAAGGCTGCAGTACAGCAGCCAGATAAGTTGAGCTACACAGCGGCCAACACATATATATTATTGGCTCAAGGGGCTTAAAATCCCATCAGAACTGCCATTAGCTCCTGAAGGACAGTCTATGTTAGTTTAAGTGTTTGAAGTACAGGATATTATGATTCTTCATTTTGAAAAATACATGACAAGTCACTGGGGTGCAACAGGTTCATATATATTTATATACACTTATATGAATTGTTCTGGCAACAAGGACATTTGATATGGTTTTACTGCTCTTGAGGCTGGCGGGAAAGTGGAGTCCTGAGGCTCTTTTTGGAAGTGGGGAAAAAAATGAAAACATCTGATGTGCAGAGAGAGAGAGAGAGAGAGAGGAGAGAGGAAGAGAGAGAGGAAACCAACAGGGACCCTTAGGCTGTGGAGGAGAGGCTCACCTTGACAAGAGGAATGTCTTCTCTTCTCTCTTCCCCACAGCTCTCTACCTTTCCCCCACACTTCTGTTTTTTTTTCTCGCTTTTTTTTTGGTCTCATCAACAGCGGTGCTGAATCTCTTTCTCTCTCACTTCACTGCGCCCCATACCCCAGAACATTCCAACATTGACCTCAAGCCACACACAAACACACACTCTCTCTCTCTCTCACACACACACACACACACACCACACACACACACACACACAGAGGCCGCGCCAGGCAGCAGTGTTGTACATCGCTTCCACTCCACTTGCTTCCCCAACCAACCATGCATTTGTCAGTCATCCAAAAATTGATTATTGTCATTGCTAAAAAAAAAAAAAACATTACAAATATAAGAGGTGTCTTGAGGCCCTTCTGAAAGGGAGGACGAGTAGGAGTCTGATATGTGGAGAGAGCCCACAGGGACCCCAGTGCTGTGAAGCACAGGCTCACCTTGACATGAGGAGCACTTCCTCCCCATGAAGCACCTCCCTCCCGGGCTTCTTTAGCGCCACTCAATTTAGCATGCTTCCTGAAATGACGAGACCACGAGCCTACAATACACACACAGACACACACACACACACACACACACACACAGAGACACATAGGCCTATAGAAGGGCGAAATGAGTCATTCACTGAGGCGAGTATGGGCGAACAATTATCATCCGTGCAGCGGAATCTCCACGTGTGGAACATCATCAACGCCAACAAGCAAGTAAGCAAACAAACAACTAACACACATTTCATCCCCACGGGGAAGGAGAGAGAAGTGCTCACACAGCACCACGCTACAGCGCCGCATCGCACCACTCCGCACAGCCCCACTAACATATGCATGTTGACAGCTAGCCTCACGTTTATATTTAGAATGGCGCCCATGGCCTCGCAAGCACACCACTCTGACTACATGTCAAAGGCACTGAAACCCACAGCGAAAGAGCAGAATTTCTACTGATCGATCCAGGTCCAAGTCGCTAATCCTCCCGTGCTACTAGACACATGTGTGTGGGCGTGCACTTGCCTTAGCGTGCACGTCTGAGAGACAGCAGTTTGATCTGCATGAATAAATAAATGCATAGACATTACCAGGCTCATCACGCAAGTAGCTATGCATTAGGGTTAAATGCAAGATTGGAATCACACCCACTTCAGGGCTGTGCATTTTGCTGATTGAATAGTAAAAATGCAATGAGCTGCGTGCATCCTCCAAACAATATTTACCAGCGCCAATTACACTTACTGCAGGAACACTGATGATTAAAATATATGTAGTAAATGGCCCAGTAAGGAAATAGATGCTAATTCATTAAATATGAACATGGAGGAGTGGAGGGTGATATAGACAGAGATGCCCCAGTGGGGGGGAAGTTGGGCTCTTCCCCCTCAGCCCCCTCATGGAACTGCCCCTGGGTTGAAAGCATGCTTGCATCAAGAGCAACAGCAACTTCAAAGCGAGCAGTCTCATGCATGCATCTTAGTTAGAAAATTAGAAACCATCTTCAAACAAACTGTAAAAAAGTAAGACATCATCCTTTTATGGAGCGCCACAGTGGCCACATGGCATAAATATACAGTACAAACCTCCCTGTGGCTTCCTGGAGGGCCAAAGCAAAATGATTTAAAGGTGAACTACTCCACACACTAGACTGGTTTAAATGATGGGCCTCCGGACCACAGTACAAGGCAATGGTAATGAAACTTCAGGGTAAAATAAATGTTAACCACTGGGCCACCTTCCCTAAACAGTCGGAGTTGCCCTGCAGCTTGGCTTTCTTGCCCAGGTCATTTGTTCCATTTAAACTTAACAAAAAACTGCCAGCATCAAAATATACAAATAGAATAGAGGTGGAAAATCTGTCTGGACCCCCAACTCCCCAACATCCCAAACCCATCACTCCACACCAAGTGGACTTTTTCAAGTAAAAGGACCCTGAAACGCTGGTCAAAGTCAAGGCCGGCGTGTCAGTAAAGCTTATCTCATCTGGATATAAACAAGCACACATTGCTTGTGTCTCCGTGGCCTGCAGCACTTGCGGCCCATAAAAGCCGGCGCGGGATTCTGCCGGTTCCGCGGGCTTCCGAGCAGACAGCACTAAAACCCTGTCCCAGCCCCTTCGGCTCTAAGAGATCATCATGGATCTACAGATGTGATACCCACGATTACTTTTCAGCATATCATCTTTTTCCCGCAGATAAGAAGAGAGTTTTTTTTTTTTTTCATTCCAGGACAGTACACACAGCCTGTGTGACAGAGCTCTTCCTGCCAAGAGCTCTTCCAAGCAGCGTCTTAGGTGACGGGATTACGAAGATCACGCAATGAGCCTTTAATTATGTTAAGGTCTGAAATGTTCATTACGTGAGCCAGGGCCTGCGGATATGCACTGGCTTCCACTGCTGTTGACCTTAGTGCCAGTCCACTTGCATTAAATGGAAGGTGGCACGAGAAACAGATGTGTGTGTGTGTGTGTGTGTGTATATATGTGTGTGTGTGTGTGTGTGTGTGTGTGTGATGGCAATGGAGGATGCTGGCTTGCAGCACTAACAAACACTCGGATCTCACTCGTCGTAACTGCCACGGAAAATGAAGTAAAAGAGGCTTTTGGTACTGTTCATAATTTCCTATCTGATCACAATGAAGATCGTCAAAACAAACAAGCAAACAATTACTTTCTAGAAAAAAGTCCAAACAACTCACAAAGTAGGCTACTGTTCAGTGCCAGCTGCAATTGATAATCCTTTCATCTTTTAACTCACCTTTAACCTTGATGTGCATATGGACTAGTTGCTGTGACAACCTTTTTAAAAATAACTAGTATCTAGATCTTGTCATGGTATGTACTGTATCCTACTTGTCAATCCAAATGAGGTATTAACATCTGTAATCTGTGTGTGTGTGTGTGTGTGTGTGTGTGTGTGTGTGTGTGTGTGTGTGTGTGTGTGTGTGTGTGTGTGTGTGTGTGTGTGTGTGAGAGAGTGTTTGTGTGTGTCTGTGTGTGTCTGTGTGCATGTGTGTGTGTGTATTTGCATGCGTATGAGTCCCCTCCCTGCCACCGGTTGGCCTAATCGACTTTAATTCTCCTGACCTTTAACGGGGCGCGGGTCGTCAGGACAAAGCGTGTCCCATTGAAACGCTAATGGGAGGAATCAGTAAATCACAGCTGTTGGCGTAGCAGGGCATCCGGACCAGCCTCCAACTCGCCCATTTATTCATTTATTTCACCCTCCGCCATCTCATTCATCTTCCCTCTAGAGCTGACTGACTGATCTCTCGTCGCCCCAGACCAACACAATAATTAATCTGCGTATTAATTATCGTTGCTGAGATTATTACAGCCACATCTAACAAGCTCTGTAAAGGTCACTGTCTGTATGTGTGTGTGTGTATGTATATGTGTCCATGTCAGTCTCTGTGTGTGTATGTGTGTGTGTGTGTGTGTGTGTGTGTATATGTGTGTGTGTGTGTGTGTGTGTGTGTGTGTGTGTGTGTGTGTGTGTGTGTGTGTGTGTGTGTGTGTGTATGTGTATGTGTCTGTTTCTGTGTCTGTGTCAGTGTGTGTGTGTGTGTGTGTGTGTGTGTATACAGTATGTGTATATGTGTGTGTGTGTGTTGAGTACATGGCTAAGAGAGGAAGTGATGATGATGGAAAGAGTGATAGAAAATTAGAGAGGGACCAGGGGAGAGGAAAACAACAAGGAGTGAGAGAGAGAGCGTAAGAGAGCGAGAGAGCGAGAGAGACAAGTCTTTATTAGGAGAGCGGTGAATCAGCCTGTCCACGTACACAGAGAATGGCTCAAGTGCCTCCTTGACCCCTGCTATCTCATCAGGCTTTTCTTGTCTGAGTGCGGCTTCAAACCAGGCAAGACAACAGCCTCAGCCAGCGAGACTATCCTCTCCTGTGAAGTACACTGTGTGCGTTAGTGCCAAGCTTTTTGTTTCCTTCTGTGACGCGGCAGACTGTAAACACTCCACAAGTACATCGAGTGTAAAGTACAGCAGAATAGCCCTCCAACATGAATAAAGTAAAAAACACAAGCCTCAATCAAAGCCAAAGCTGTATAGCATATACACTAGACAAAGCATTGGGATGCCAGACATCACACCCACAGGAAGTTTAGCGACATCCCATTCTAAATACACAGGCATTAATACGGAATTGGTTCCCCCTTTGCACCTATAACAGCTTCCACTCATCTGGGAAAGCTTTCCACAGGATTTTGGAGGGTCTGCCCATTAATCCAGAAAAGCATTTATGAGGCCAAGCACTGACGTTTAACAATGCTAACAACGATGCTAATAAGAATGTCTGTTGTAGTTCAATCCAAAGCTGTTTGATGGTGTAGAGAACTCTAGTCTTTGTGAGCCTGTCAAGTTGAACATGTCTTTATGGATGTGCACTGTGGACAATGTAATAATTAAGTGATGTGTTTTGTTTTTTTCAAGGGTTGGGCTTGGATTAGTGAAGGGAAATCTTATTGCTTCAGTAAACAAGACATTTTGGACATTTCAGGGAAGCCCTTTTCGGTTCCTGCATGACTGTACTCCAGTGCACAAAGCAAGATCTATAAAGACACCACTGGGTGAGATTTGTATGGAAGAACTTCACTGGCCAAAAGAGAACAGGTTTCTCTATGCCATCAAACACCATTGGGATGAACTACAAGAGAGACTGCAGGCCAAGCTGATTCTGATTCTGACTTCTTGTCTAACATCAGTACAGTATCACAAATACTCCTCTAAATCGATGGGCAAAAAATTGCACAAAATCTTGCACAATCACTAAACTCCTTCCCAAAAGAGTGGAAGCTGTTATGGCTGCAAAGGGGGAACCATGAATGTCAGTTCCTGTCGGTGTAATGGAAGGCTTCCCAAAACTTTTGTTTTTTACAGTGTAGTTCCTGGGGTACCATCTTAGCAGAGGCAAAACAAGAACAAAATACAATTCCCTCCAGTTTTATTAATTATACTCCAAATTGGTCAGATGGATGTGGAGGCTTGTTGTTTGCTCTTCTCTGAAGTAAATCATCCCTTGTTGCATCCCAACATAGAGGACAAAAACACAAAACTAAACAAAGAACAGAGGGCATCCTGTGTAGCCTGGCTAACGCCGAACCTCATCTCATTGAGATGGAGTCTGGGAACTACACATTCATTTTCTCGTGGTTTCATTCGTGGTTTACGAATGCCCTGAACCGTTTATTGGGCGCTATAAATGTCTATCAAATGAGCCTGTCCGTAGCTCATAACCACTTTGGTGTGTCGTCATCGTCTTGCTTTCCCCCCTCCGTTCTGTGATTGGTTCCTTCGTTGAGGTGAAAACGAAGTCCATGGAGTCCAGGCTGCCTAGCAGCGTGAATAAAATTGTGCGTCTAAGGCAGCATGGGCAAACCCAGGTTACATCCTGTGTTGGATTAAGGCAACAAATCGACTATTTCAAAAGCATTGTTCTGCACTGGGCCTCTTTAATCCTTAGTCCAGGTGGGTTAACACAGCACCTTTTCCTCATTAAAATCCCTTCTCCAACACACACACACACACTCACAAAACACACTTTTTCCCCTCTCTCTCTCTATTCTCTCTCTCTCTCTCTCTTCCTCTCTCTCTCTCTCCAGGCAGAGGGCAAGGCAGCGTCATACAGCTTTGTGTTGTCCTGTTTTCTTCTGCCTCAGTGCTTTCATCAGAGCCGCATAAACAGCCGGTCTGAGGAGAGAGGGGAGGGAGAAGAAGGAAGGACGAGAAGGCTAGGCGGGGCGGGGGTGGGGGGGGGGGGGGGGGGCTAGGTGTTCCCTCGGGTGGCTTCTTATGCTGCTTTTCTAAGAGACAAACATGGAGTGGCACTTTTACCTGCCCACACAGTCACGCCTGGACAGTTAGACCTCATCTGTGCTGTGTATGAGCTAGGTTAACCTCTACAAGACGATTCATAAACATACACAAACACACACACACACACACACACACACACACACACACACACACACACACACACACACACACACACACACATGCACGAATACTTCTACCACACACATGCACACCTGTGTCTCCTGACACATCTGCACCCAGGCGGATAACATGGGGCCGTTTATCAAAGGGGGTCTCTCCAGGCAGCCCCGGGGAAAACCGCACCGGCTTGTGCCGCACAAACCAGTGTCTATGACGGCATTAATCTTTGCTTATCCAAATCTGATAGAAAAATGTCGCAGGGTTCATTTGTTTGCATTTCCCCACTCACAGATACATGTGTCTGCTATCTCTGATAAGGATTCGCAGGAGCGATTATAAGACTCTGCTGTGTGGGGGCTGCATATTATTTATGATGGGCGATAGAAGATTAGCATAGCATTCTCCATACTGCTGTTCTCTATGGCGACCACAGACCCTGACAACAGTGGCACACACTGAGATTCCAGCTTCCACCTAAAGCATAATGACTGGCATCTCTACGACTGAAAAGCATCTTTCACATGCCAGAAAGGCTTCGACTGGTTAATTACATTCTGTGAGTCACGAGGCCCGGGCCTGATAACACGTTAACGGGTTAACGATTCCTCCCTAATGTGTCTAATAAAAATCAGGGGGTTAAAAAAAAAAGCAAACAATTAACTTAATTTATTGCTTCTCCATCAGTGGAAGTTCTGCGCGGTCTCACGCCAACAAAGGCAAACACCTGTTTTCACAGGGGCTCGCTCTAAGGAGAAGCCAGAGCTTGGTAGAGTGAGAGTGAGAGCGAGAGTGAGCGGGAGAGCGAGAGTGAGCGGGAGAGGGAGAGGGAGAGGGAGAGGGAGCGGGAGAGGGAGAGGGAGAGCGATGTCTAAGTGTTAGAAATGTGATCAATATTAATGTGGACCTGGGGGTACTATTGTGTTCCCTGCTCGCCTCTGATAGCTGTAAAATGCTCAGGTCAGGGGAGGGGTGGTGAGGTCAGAGGGGTGAGTGTTGACGGGGGTGGATACGTGGGGGGTGGGGTGGGGGAGGCTTGGGGCTGGGGCTTTGAGATGCTAATGAAGAGACGGTGGGCAATAGTGGTGCCAAGACAGAGCTGAGCAAAGAGGAGAGGAGAGAAGAGAAGAGAAGAGAAGAGAAGAGAAGAGAAGAGAAGAGGAGAGGAGAGAAGAGAAGAGAAGAGAAGAGAAGTGAAGAGAAGAGAAAAGGAGAGAAGAAAAGAGGAGAGAAAACAGGTTGCTGAGGATGGAGTGGGTGAGGGGAGACTGTGAGTAGAATGCAGTGCAGAGCAGAAAAATAGGAGGGGGGCTGAAAGTCGGAGAGAGAGAATAAAAAGTGAAAGAGGGGGAGGCAAAGAGCGAAAGAAAGCGTGAAATGGAGGGTTAGAAAACAACACAGGGGTTGAAAGTGGATGTGGGGAAAAAAGAATGAGAGATAGAGAGAGGCAGAAAGAGAGAGAAAAGGAGAGAGTGAAGAGGGGGATTGCGATAGAGAGACAGGGAGGGAGGAATGCCATAGGGGGTGGCTGGATGAGATGTCAAAGTCAAACTGCAGATTTAAATGTTCTCCTGGCTATTTTCTGTATCATTTCAAGTCTATTTTGGAATTGTGCTGAAAGGATAAGAAGTTAAGCTTGGGAATCAGACTCTCTCCCAGCATCTTCAGTGTTTGCATGCTCTTCACATGTCACAATGCTCTCACATGGATGCATTCAGAATGCTCAAATAGTTTTGAAGTCAAAAGAAAATGGAGAAAATAAATAAAATGCCACAGCTTCCAACAACCCTCATCAGTTCTTGTTGGGCCTTAGTTCAACATATGGCATGTGTTGTTGAGCACCACACATTTTCCTTGGTTTGGTGAGGCATAGAGGGTTGCCTCTCTCAGAAATAAAAATAAATGTTTCAGAACAATGTCTTTCTCCGATTGATCTTGGAGAGACGAGGAAATGAAATGACCATCACAACAGATGAGGAACAGAAGCAAGGAGGAGCAATTATTGCCACAGACTAAAGATTCTTCAAATCTTCAAATTTACGCATCAAAGATAGAATGGTATGTCAGTAAATCTCACTGCTCCATCAGGATGAGACACTAAAAGAGGACATTAGTCTACCCACTCTGCCAGTCCCACAAAAAGACACACTTTCATTATGAACTCCAAATCTCTAGCCCCCTTCAGAAGAGACGATTAGCATAATATTGATATACTGTAGCTGAATTAAATAAAGAAAAAAATAGCCCAGCGAAAACCCTGAGAGAACATGAAGGAAGCCCCTCACAAACCTGATGACAGACACACACACACATACACACACACACCTGGTCTATACTGTCCACTCACTCACACAATCTATTTAATTAACTTCACAGTAACTTGACATGTCAAAAGTCATCCCCCTGAGTTTGTGCACGCCGTTTGCTGGGTGACTCATCCATTAACCAGCTGGTGTGTTTTCCTCATCTGCATTTGTTTATCAAACTCGAACCATTTAAACGGCAATCATAACAACATCATGTAGCCGTACGTGTTGTGTAACAGCGAAGGCGCTAGCTCTTGTTGATTCCTTCGGGAACATGCGGCGAGCGAGTGATTGAGACGGCCCTGTCGACCTCTGAGGTGTCAATCTGCATTTTGCGCGTTGTGTAACCAGTGTGAGAGCCTTGTTAGGCGAGACGCTTAGGCGCAGCGGCTCACCTGGCGGAGAAGTGGATCAACTGCCGCTGCTTTGTGCACACCTCAACACAGTGGGCACTGTACTGTGTGTGGTCGATGATGGACTGACAGCACTGAGTGGATCAGGTGCAAGCTGGTGCTGTTGGAGTCGCCTCTGGGTCAGTGTCCCTGACCCATATCCTGAGGAAGGAGTGGCGAGGGGCGGGGGGGTTGGGGGGTTGGGCGGATACAACCACAGTCCTCCAGCGCTGCAGTGAGGGCCATCATCCCCTAACCTCTATGTGTGGGCGTGGAGAGTAATTGTGTGTGCGTGTACCTCATGTGCCTAGTTCCGAGGTGTATCCTTCAGTATCGAGTAGCGAGGCTGATGAATACACTCAATTTAAGGAGTCCGTGTAGAATGGCCCTTTTTTCCCCTGTCCCTACCCTGGAAAGACGGAGGCCCTGAAACCCAGGCTTGGTGCTTGAGAGACAGGCATTGATCTTTCCCAAGCGTCCGCTGCTCTTAGGTCAAGTGAGGCGGAGGATTAATTTGTTGATTTAAACAGAGAGACAGAAAGATTAGTCCAGTTAAAGAGGAGGAGGAGAGCAGGGTGGGAAGGCAAGGCGATATGGCAAGCCAGATGGAAACACTGCATACCTGTGCATGTGTGTGTGTGTGTGTGTGTGTGTGTGTGTGTGTGTTGTCCGTGCGTGCCGGCGCCAGCTAATGTTTCACGGCATCACACTCATATATCAAACACGGATCCTCTTTCCGGAGAAAACCTGGGCCAGCGTGTATGATGAATGTCTTCAATTCAGCGGCGGTGTTAAAGTGTGGAGATTACGCACACATTATGGATGTTGGGATGTTTCTCACTGGCCACGTATGCACAGCTCAGCACTCGCGTCTCTGGGCCCCTCTCACACACGGCATTAAGCCTCTAATACCCCTCCAGTCTGGGACTTTGATTGTGTGTGTGTGAGTGTGTGCACGTTTGTAAGTGTGTATCCATGTATCCGTGTGTGTGTGTGTCTTGTATGTGTGTGTGTGCGTGTGTGTGAATGTGTAACACAGATGGGAGGAAAGTAACGGCATGGTACTGCATGGTGCGGTGTGGCATGGTCCGATGCGAAGTTGGTGTTGAGGTAGAATTACCGCGGAGGGACTGTCTCTCAGTCAGACCTGTTGTGAAACTTGCCCGTGTGTGTCTGTGTCTGTGTGTGTGTGTGTGTGTGTGTGTGTGTGTGTGCATATTTGTGTGTGTGTGTGTGTGAATGTGTAGCATGGATGAGAGGAAAGTAATGGCACGGTGTGGTGTGGTGTGGTGCAATGCGAAGTTGGTGTTGAGATGGAACTACCGCGTAGGGACTGTCTCTCAGCCAGGCAACCTGCTGTGAAACATGCCCGTGATTACCAAGCCTGGATATGAGGGGCCAGGCCTGAGCCTACATCTCAGACGGTAGCGCACCGGTATATTTAACGATAATAACAGTCATTGTATTTGTAGGATGTATTAGGATATTAACAGGGGCTCTTAAGCTCTGTGTTACTATCAGAAAGTGATATCTATGAACACACAGAGTCTGGTTATGCAACATTAAATAACTTTATGTAAATAATGTAATTAACAGAATACAAACCCACACCCTTCCCAATAAACCATTCGACTGCAGTGAGGGAGAGGCACTCTTTTGAGTATCGGAGGGTGGGATCTTTGTTCCAAATCTGTGGGTTTTCACAAACAGCATTAACTAATAAAGCCACAACAGCCCCTTTTACAATCCTATATCACAGTGGGTTGTAAAGCCTTTCCATGCAGTCCCAAACCTATAAATTCATACCATATGTAACTATAAAGAGAACCACAGCCACCTTGCCTGGAGAGCATCTTCAATAACCCAGAGGGAAGCTCTCCTTCACTGACAATGCCTCTTGGGTTTTAGGCCATGTTACTCCCCATGGCCACCCTACCCCCAAATACCTTCATTTCACAGAAGCAATCATGATGAATGACACCATTATATCTACTGTTAACCAGGCCCTGAAAATGCCCTCCCCCATGCTTCCCATCCTTGTGAAAAACCCTCATGAAAAAAGAAAGCTTCAGGGGGTTTGGACGGAGCGTGTGAGCTAGGAGGAGAGGAGCGATAATACAGCTTGGGACTTCTAATCATATCGGGATCTGCAGAGACTCCACGAAGGTGGAAAAACAGGAGTGCTTATTTACCCTTCGGAAAAATCCAATGAGTACATGTTATCAATAAAACGCCTCGCGTGAAAAGAAAAAAACCACACACGGTATGGATCCACATCTGACTGCACAAAAGCGTTCCACCATCTCTCTCTCTCTCTCTCTCTCTCTCTCTCTCTCTCTCTCTCTCTCTCTCTCTCTCTCTCTCTCTCTCTCTCTCTCTCTCTCTCACTGATCGAGCGCAATTTGAAACGCGTGATTAAGAGCTCATTGACATCTTCCTCTTTCCCCCTCCCCCACCCCTGCAGATATCACACAGGCACTGGCAAGCCAAGAGGGGCTCCATCTTCTGGGCTCTGCATGGAGCCTACCAGTCCACGCCAGTGATTTTTTCACAGGCCCCGGCTCTCAGTCTCTCTAAATACAGCTCCCCGCTCCCTTTCAGCAAAACACATCCATCAGCCCCAAGGCAAAACATCCATCCAATCTAGAGGCCCAAATTCAAATGAGCCACTTTGGGCAAATTAATGACTATTGACAAGTTTGACCAATGTCCAATGTCTAGGTTTTATGGATTAAATATAACAAACTATGTGCATACTGTATACTGTTTTTTCCCCTACTAATATGATAAATATGATAAAAGATCTTTGCAGACTCTGCACTCCTATTAATTTAACCCATTTACCAACAATATCACATTTTCTCTTTGGGTACCTTGTATTTTGTTTTCATTAACTTGTTTAACTTGAAAAATGTGTTTTCTCTTCTGTAATTAATAACCTTGGAGACTATAAAAGTAAACACCATAAACAACACAGAACAACAAAATCCTCTCCCTCTTCCTCTTTCAGGAACACGAGTCAAGATCTTAACCACTGATTACATGTTGAGCTTTTCTAAACACTTGTGATACACTTGTGTATCATGTCTTCAATACTGACATTTGTGTGTCAGTAGAGGGAGATCACAGATGTGGCTAACAGGCTCTGGCAGCCCTTGTCATCTGCCTCTGATTTGAGGGAGTGTATTCATAAAGCTAATCACTCATCTGGATTGCTTTTGCCAGTGTGCGCAAACAGGGAGTCGCTGAGCACAATGCACATTTGATGACTCGCAACGGACAAAAAATAGATAAAATTAATATTAAAACATTTTCTTTTTTTTTCTTTTCTTTTGCCCTCCATGGGAAAACAAACTTATCAAAAATGTCAAATGAAATGACTGCTGTGGAGGTCCTATCTCCTCCATACACAGCACTCCCCGCGGGGGTTCCCTGATTGCCGAGCAGGTCAAACACAGATTCTAGGCTAATCCGCTGATTTGAAGCAGCCAGTCCAATCGCGTCTGCCTGAGTCACCCAGTTAGCGATGCGTTGTCTAGTAGACGTGAATAAGACACGGTAGGGGTCTGAGTCACTGGGGGAGAGGGGACTAACAATAGTCCATGAGCATTTCTCTCCAGAGGACATGGGTTTGAGCCCCCGCCAGGGGACAGACAGCTCACTTGGAGGAGTAAAAAGGGCTTCTAAAAATACTCCCCTCTCCTCTCCTCTCTCTTTCCCTCTCTGTGTGCCTTAAACAGAGTAAATCAAATGGCCCATAAAAGCTAAGGGGATGGGCCCTCACTCCCTATGTGATCCTTCTTTCCCCTCTCCTGAAGTGGGAGAAATGATAGCTTCAGCGAAAGTTCTACTAGGAAGACTCGTAGTGTAGCCTTACTCCTCCCATGCTTACACGGAGCCAATCTTAGCTGCCTACTTCGGGAAAGCCTGCATCTGATCATTCACTCATTCAATCAGCGCTAGCCTATAGGAATTCAGTGGGCTCTTTAAATATGTACCACCTAACACTGCTTCTGCTTCTCAGTACGCCGACTTTGACGTCCCCTCCACCTCCCCTCCTGCCACCTCTGCCAGCAGTCCACGTCCATCGGGCACGGTCTGCCTACCACGTCATCTTCCTTCAGCCACCGCCACCAGTTGGTCCCCGTCTCGTCGTGGGGGGTAGGCTCCCCGCCCCTGCCTTCATCCATCGGCAGGAGACGAGATCCGCTCATCGCTGGACGGATCCGAGACGGGGCCTACGCCAAAGATTGTTACCTATTCAGGACTCTATCACGCTTGTATCCAAGCCGTTCCATTACTCATTAAATTGTTAACTGATTCTATTCTGTCTACTGAGTCTTTCTGGTAGAACTGCCTTTAACACCGTGTCTGGAGCATCAAGAGGTCTTTCCAGGGTGTCGGCCCTGCTGACGGATCCCTCTCCGTTAGCACTCCAGCCTTCAGGCCAGCCGGAAAATACAAAACTCTTTGCAATAAACCATAGTTCTATCTGCAAAGCCTAAGGAGGTTGGGGGGGGGGATCGAGTGATCATATTTTGGACTGGGGATTGTGGGACGGAGCTGGACAAGCACAGACTTGTTTGCACAGTGGTCAGCCTCCATTTGGCAACTTTTCCCCGTCTTTCTGTGTGACGCAGTTACTTACTTTACGTGCTGAACTCGCTGTGGCCTTGAAAAGTGCTCTGGCGTTGGGCTGGACCTCTTTCCTGAAGCTGTGAAAGCCACCACCGGTCTGACTCAGAGCTCACTAATGAAGAAATTACTACGGGCACACGCTCAGGTCAGAGCCAGGCAATAATGGCCAAGCACCAATAATAATCTCCCAATAAAAAAGCACAGAGCCTTCGCCATGTGCCATCTGCTTTTTGCACCAATTATTAGGATTAATGTGGAGCTCAGGAGTCACCACGGCAACCAGGCACATCCTTGCCCCGGCGTGCCGGCAACCAGCGCCATCACTTCTATTACCGCACATTCCCATCCATCGTTTGACGAGCTGACGCCAGTTCCTACCTATCTTTTCACGCTGTACTGTCATGCTGGCAGTCGACCCCGAGATTTCTCCTTCCAAGAGAGAGAGAGACTGTAGGCAGTGTCTGGCTCAGGTTAACAGAGAGAGGAAGAGAGAGTGCTCACTTGGCTAACGGACAGCTGGGTCAAGAACGAGCCACGAGTCTCCTGTCTCCTGGCATTCGAAGATTCTCTTCAAACAGTGCATCCCCTCCCCACCTTCAAAAAAAGGAGAAACCGACCACAAGTCCACTAGAGGAAGGATCACTGAGGCAGAAGCCTCGGAGTGGGGGTGAATAGTGACAAGGTTGACGCCAGCAGAGCAGATCTACCTAGTTCTTGATGCATTGGCACTGCGGCGTGGAGGTTCAGCCAGATTCCCGGGGCCCTTCGGATCCGCTTCATTAAACAGCATGCAAACGACGTCCATTTCTTCTGACAGATGCCACGTTGGAGCGGAGAGGCTGCTCAGCTCCGCTCGGGGGGCTTGCACACACGAGATTCCTCTGGGGCATCAGCATGACTGAATTCCTCCCGCCGATGACATCCACCGCACTGAGCCAGACACTTCATTTACAGGGCAATAATGAATTTCTATCATGGGGTCGAAAATAAAGGGGTAATTGCGAGACCAGGTTTTTTTGACAACAGGGTTATTAATTCTCAGGGAAAAAAGGACTCCACTCTGAGACTGATTCTTTTTGGCAGTCGGACAGTGAAGTCTTTTGAGCTACTCCGGCCATCTTGAGACTGAAAGGCACCAAGTTTGAGTCAAGAGTCAAGAATCGTAAGATCTCATAACCTTGACATGGCGCGCTGTCTGTGAAGTTTTGCCCGAGGACCAACTACGCGGCTAGCCTACCCCCGGAGTTCGGTCTTCGGCAGACACCTTAACCCGTGAGTCACATTTCATGGGGCAGGCGGCACAAGACATTATATCACTGTCAGGGAGCACACATAGGCACATCTCATGTTTTATTTAGGCCAGCAGTCGGGAGTGAACTCGCACTGGCTCCTCTTCAGCAGAAGCTCCCCACCCCCCACCACCAGCCCCCACAGGAGATGCCTGGTTAAGGTGGTGAATGGAAAGAGGAAAGGAGAAGAGAGGAGAGGAGAGGAGGGGGTGGAGAAGATCCCTTTCCTCCTCCAATGCGAGGAGGGGCAAGAGAAAACTTCATACCACACCAGCCCTGGGACATGGGCCATCTCTCCCCAGCTTACCCCTCCCTCCCTCCCTCCTTCCCTCCATCCCTCCCTCCCACCCCTCAGCCTCCAGGCCCCAGGCACAACGAGCTTAAAGCCTTCATTAGTTTATGCTGTAGCGCGGGGAACCTAATGAGCTGTTGGGAACTAAATGGATTGGTCACTTGGAAACAAATCGATATTAACAGCGGGGGCGGTAGGGAAGTAAGCATTTTTGTGGTGGAACAAAGTCTGTGCTCCTCACAGAGCTTTCGGAAGCCCTAGTATATAGAGAGGATGGGGGATTGTCACGGAAGTGGCTGAATTGTATTATTTATTTAGTACCTTGTCGGAACAAACACATGCAAAGTTTTTTGGCACCAAGCTATCATCTGTGCGCCACAGTACAAGAAATACCATTTCAAAGGCTGTGACTAAGGACACCAAAACTTTCAAAACAAAAGAGATAATGACATAATGAAAATAAAGAACATTATGATCCTGTGAGTCGCTGACCTGAGAAAAGCAACATCTCTTAAGTTATGTACAAGACGATAAATTATTCAGCAAACAACTGAATAAGTGAATTATTCAAAGAACCGCTTTTAGTCAGTTCCACGCTGGCAATCAGTGCTACCTGTATAGAGAGAACACAAAGTAGAAAAAGGTTAACCTCGACCAAATGATCTACTCAATAGCCCTGGCCTGACTTTTTATTTGTCCGTCCGTTATCGTGTCATCAATGCAATCAATGGGACGACAGTGAGATCTAGAACACAGTCTGCCATTTTCCTGATGCAGTTGCTGCGGTTGTTGCTGAGAGAGGCTGTCATCCATAGGCGGAGGAGAATTGTGAAATGGATGTGTTCAGCAGAAGCACTGACCCCTCTCCCTCCGACCTCATCCATCCCCGCACTCACTCCTCATTCGCTGTGCTTTCATTAAATCATACTCCATCTAGCTTTTTCTGTTTTCCTATATATATATATATATATATATATATATATATATATAAATATATAAATATAGTGAGTGAGTGAGTGAGTGGGTGGGAGAGAGAGAGAGAGAGAGCCTACTTTAATCTTTTAAGTTCAATTGCTCTTTCTGACCAAAACATTTATTAGAGAAGTCAAAGGGGCTACCGCTAACCGAATAGCTATTCCCAGCCCGCATCTCACGTCAGCCTGAGTTATATGACTGTTGACTCCATAAGTGTTTTCGCTGGCCTGCAGTCCATGGCTGAGGAGAGATGGTTACAGAGGCCATATTTCCTCCTCAGCATTTCCTCAATCCTCCGCCACTCCAAAAACAATGAGTTTATTACAGTCTGTACAACAAAGGCCATTTGTGAACTGCATGTTGCTGCAAATGTTGCCTTCTTGCCACTGGCATTGGGGGGAAAACATACACACTCAGTCAGACACTCATGATGAATATAACATGGATTAAAAGGCTCACACAACAAAGCCGGTTACATGTTTAACTTTCTAACAAGGCTGTGGAGTGTTTCAGTACAATGTGAGCATACAAGCTGTTTGGCTAATTAGCTCAAAGCACATCTGGCCATGAGGACCTGAGGACCGTGGACGCTCGGCTTTAGGACCGTGGCCTCTCTCTCTCTCTCTCTCTCTCTCTCTCTCTCTCTCTCTCTCTCTCTGTCTCTCTCTCTCTTTCTCTCTCTCTCTCTGCCAGTCAGTGGAGGCTGGGAAAAGAAGTCATCAGCAGCAGGCTGTGCTTCTGCACACAAAGCAGGTGCGTCAGTGACTCTGACGGAAAACTGCAGGGGAACTGGGTGGTTGGTGGTGTGGGGGTGGGGGTGGTTGTGAAAAGAGTGAGGGGTGAATGACATCTAAAATGCTGAGTTCCCTTCCCAGAGCTATCATCTATAACAAGACAAAGTTTCTCTGCGTCTTGCCCATAAATAATTTTGCCTCAATGTCATTGTTGGTTTGTCGGATGCTTTGAAACACAAACAAGGCCCTCCCAAACACAGGGGGGCTCTGAGACAACCTTGAATGTGTAGCCAAGCTCCTGAATACAAATAATGCACGGGTGTTCCCAATCAGGCCCAAGTGGAAGGTCCCGTGGATTCACTAGGAATAACAGAAGCCGCTGCTATGACAAAAAAAAGTAAGTCCAGAGAGAGAGAGTAGAAACTGGAGGCTGAAGCGAGTGAGAGAGAAAGACAGAAAGAGAGCGAGAGAGAAAGAAAGAGAGAAAGCACTAGAGAGGCAAAGAGCTAGCACGCTAGTTTTTAATTAATCTCTTACCACATATGTTCACATTCATTTTAATCTTGTCAGTCATACAGAGAACTTGTTCAGATGTCTGCATCGAGCTTTGGCACCCCTGAGTACATGTGTGTGTGTGTGTGTGTGTGTGTGTGTGTGTGTGTGTGTGTGTGTGTGTGTGTGTGTGTGTGTGTGTGTGTGTGTGTGTGTGTGTGTGTGTGTGTGTGTGTGTGTGTGCAGAGGTGGCGGTGGTGGGGAGGGGTTTGCATGTTTGCAAATGCAGAGCAGTACTCCAATGCGTCACAGGCGGCAGCGGCTCATATTCATGACATGTTCTGAGAGAGCTCGGGGGGCCTAGCCTGATTGAAATATCACACACTGTACCAAATCTTATTAGCCAACCTTTTCTGAGTGTGTTCCCTGCAATCCATCCGTTGGCTCCCACTTCTATAGCGCTTGAGAGAGAGAGATGGCCAAGAATCAAGAAGGCTCCAAGTTTTTCTCTCGTCTCATCCTTCTTAGGCGAGTGTTCCAACACCAACACCAATGAATCAATGCCATCAAATCGCTGCGGCACAGGGATGATTTTTTTTTTTTCGTTGCTGTTGTTGTTGCTGTTCTTGTAGGTGATGCCATTAAGAATGCCAACAATGAGGGACCACAGAGGAATTTAAATGTTGAATGAGTATTGTCCCTAGAGACGGCACCAAGCAGACAACTCAGTCAAAACAAATGCAACGCAATCAGAGTCCGCCTCTCAGCACTCTCGTAGTGGACTGTTTTTTTGTATTTATTATTTTCTCTGGTCACATGTTTGTGTTCCAAATGTATTTTTGCTCAGATAAAGCTTCTTCACATCCCTTTTTTTGGCTGGTCCCTGTAGGGTTCTTACTATAAGCTGTCTTTCAAGAATTGCCCTGGAATACTACTTCATACAGAAAAAACTCTATTACATTCAGAGGGCAACATAGTGATTTATGATGCAGGTGTCATCTGAGCTTTCATACATAAACTGGAATCTCAAAATAAGACAAAAAACAAAAAAACAAATAGCTGCCCACATTTAATTGTGACTGCACATTTTATAGAGATGCTCTTAAAGATTCCTTACCTTGGCACTTAACATTTCAGTTTTTATTCTTCAATCTCCGGTAGTTTCCCAAAAGGACAGAGATGTCAAATTTGAAGAGCATTTGTATTCTGTTCTTGTGAGGGGTATAAAACGTAATGGAGAGTTTTGAATCGGGCGGGTTTTAAAATGTTGGAGAAGATGCTTTATTTTATAATGGCTATATACGAGAGCAGATAGAAGCAGCCTATTTTGGGCGGTTGGATCTAACCCAGTCTGACTTCGGCAAGTAGATTTGATTATTACAGCACGTGAACAAAATACAATTTCCTAAAGGGCCTATCAAAATGCATTCTGGCATTACCCACCAGAAAAACGGATAAGGAAATAGTAATTTCAGCTTCAATTTAGCGGGGTCTTGCCGACACTGGATTAATTTCACAGCATGCCTTTCAGTAGTCACTGCCTCATTGATTTTTATAACTTCATAAAATTACATGGCTATTTCTTTAATAAAATTTACTAACCCTGAGTAAAGTAAACTGCACTTTAGCACACTGAACTGTCACCATGTCACAAGAACCCTGACCCAGGTAAGTGATCTGATGTGATTGTGTGATTATGTGATCTTTACTATGGGTAGCCTAGGAGAACAGATACCAATGAAGTCCAATGATTGACATTTTGAATGCTGTGAATATAAATATGACTGATAAAACAAGGTATAGTGACTGTTCGGCAGCAGACATCCTTGAGAATGAATATGAAAAATATGTAATGGGGTTTAAATTTCTCCCATCTCTTGTATTGATTTTCAGCCGTCCGCCTGTGTCTATAATTGTGTTTTAACGGTAAGTCATTACCAAGAGAATGGATCAGGGGCAGTGATAAAGCACAAGTAGAAGTCTTACAATAAACCAGAGGGCTTTTATTCTGTCAGGGGGTTGCACGGCTCCCGACAGAATGTGCAGCCGGCGCTGGGGTCACAGTGAATATGAAGTGTCTAAAATGAGTTTTTCTCCTCGCCTCTCATTTCCTATGATACGCAGCGCCACATTCTTCACGGCGTGTTTATTGATCTGGGTGGTGGAGGCAGCGGCAGCGGAGGGCTTTTCTGCCCTGTGTGCTTGGGAGACAGGGAGTCGTGCCCACCTCTACTCCCGCCCGACTCTCACCAACCCGAGGAAATTATGAAATGAACACAACCAGTCATCGGAGCAGGCAGACTCTGGGAAGGCCTCGGGTATCACGTTATCTTAAAGCTTAACTCTGATTTACAGAGCCTCGGATGATGTATTTATGAAGTCTTCAGAAACAGGCAACAGATAAGGAGACACATGCACACAACTTGGCCCTATACGTCAAGTGCCATACATAGGGGGGTTTACAGTCATGATAAGGAGCAGGCAGAATGGGTGGACACTTCAAACATTTCCAGATAAACACAGTTGGTGTTGCTGAGCTGCGCACATTTTAATAAATTGGTCTCAGATGTAAATAATTACACTTCTTTGTGAGGCTGTGCCAGTTGGACCAGGAGCTGGTAAAAGCCTATTGAACAAAATAATATAACTGATTGTCTTGTCCTCTCAGCATGGCCAAATGAAAATAAACTGTTGAGGTAAGTTCACAATTTATTCAGTTTTATTGAATTAATCAGGGGCACTTTGAAACACAGAATACTTTGAAATGCACTTAAACTTACATTATACCAGACAACCCCCTT
This sequence comes from Alosa pseudoharengus, assembly GCF_046254945.1. NCBI lineage: Eukaryota > Metazoa > Chordata > Actinopteri > Clupeiformes > Clupeidae > Alosa > Alosa pseudoharengus. The sequence goes on along the minus strand of NW_027468848.1, from coordinate 20,930,555 downwards.
TGTGAACATTATGGGACTGAAGTTTGGACACACTCCCTTAATCTCTTGTGAATCAGCTTATATGTGTTAACTAATAACTTTTTATCCACAAGGCTATATGCATCGGTAGGTAGCATTCCTCTTGAATAACACTAAATAAGAAGGATCTCTGTTTCTTAGTGTAATTTACAAGATATTCTGTGGGCAAAGTGTAATTACAAACTAGAGTGCTGCCTATGCACTACAGCTAGAGTCCGGGGGAATGTTACCGTGACAATTAAACTGCCTGAGCCGTGGAAATTACATTATTCACAGTTCTTCCGGTCGAATATGTGGTTTTTCGACCATCTGTCTGTGTGGAAATGTCAGTGTTGCATCGCAATCTGATCTAGTAGTAACTAAATGAAGGAGAGGCTGCTGAAACACAGCAAGCATGGCCATAAAAGGGGAAATTGCTTTGGAATTTGGTTTGATTAATCAAGAGAGTCGTTTGGAATTTAATGAACATATAATGGACCATCAGAAGCTACATCTATCAGTGGCCAGACATTTCTGAAACTCAAACTACATCAGAGAAGAGCTACTCATCTGATAGCCAGTATCAGATCATCTTAGCAACACCGCACCACTGTAGCGTAAAACATACACACTCACAACACACTCACAACACACACCACTAAACACTCACAGAAATCACATCGCCTCTAGTCTGCCGACACAGTCACTCATTTTTAGATTTGTCAGACGTATATTTCACTTTGACACTAAGCCAACACAGCTCCCTGCTTTATGACACAGTAATGACAGGATCGGAGGCCGTTTATGTTTACCCACATCCGCCGTCTGCATCACTCCACTGCATTCTAACTTGGACTCCCTTCTCCTCTTTTGTGCCACGACCAAAGGGTAAATCCTTGTATAGCCGCTAACTGTTCTGGGGCTTGGCTTTGTGAAATTCTCTCAAAATGAGCCGGACTGTCGACCAAATCCCCATGAAATCTCACATGAACTGTTCGGTGGCTGTAAATATGTGTGTGTGTGTTTGTGTGTTTGTGTGTGTGTGTAACAGAGAAAGAGAGTGTGTGTGACTGTGTACTTGATGGTGATGGCGGACAGGGCTCCACAGCTCTGTGGTGTGAATTATGTAGCCGTCAATAAAAAAATAAAAAATAAAAAACTCTGCTGTCGAGCTCATCAGATGTTGGAAAAGAACAGGCTCATGCGACCCACAACAAAAAAAAAAGGAACAAAACCAGAAAAAAACACTTGGGGCTGCAAATGCCTCCAAAATAAACCCCCAAAACTCAGTTTTGTTTTTCTAATCCTCTAATCTAATGCTCTGTGTTCGATGGGCTCATCCGCGGAGCATCGACGCACTGCAAATCTCTGCTTGTACAGCAGGAAGGTTGAGCAGAGCAATAATGGCAACAGTGTACTCCTTTTATTTTTTTTGACGCAAGGAATAATCTTGGCAGGGACGATTCCCCTGCACACCAAAATGACACTGTGAGCATTTGAATGCAACAGCACATCGCTCATGATCCGACAAAAGAGACAGAAAGAGAATGAGAGAACAGGAAAGAGGGAGAAAGAGAGAGAGAGAAAGAAAGAAAGAGAGAGAGACAGAATGAGACCGCAAAAGAGAGAAAGGGAGACTGGGGAGAAACATCACAATAATACCCTGATTATGTGCATCAGAGAGGCTTCCACCGCTTCCTGTTGAACAGTAAACAGTCTTTAAATATTAGCCCATCTGCATTGAAGGCACGGCGGAGGAAAACACCCCCGAGAAGCATGACTGTGCAATCGATCCTCGCAGTAAAGACTATTAGAGCCCACCGCCCACCGTGTCCCAGTTATTTCCCACCACAGCTCTCCCTGCGCTCACCTCCAGCTCCACTAAACTAAGCAAGGTCGACCGAGCGAGCGAAGGAGCTAGCGGGCCAACTAGTGAGCGCGCGAAACTTGAGCAAACTACTGGACTTTGATATGTTTTCCAAAAGCGGACAAAAAAAGTGCATCGCTTGGCACAGGAGATGACAGATTGCGGCTGGTGATGGGCACATCTGTAGCGTGTCTGCTCGTGATTCGCGCGGGCCATTTTCAACTCGGCAATGCTTGGCTGCCTCGTTTAATAGGCTACATCAGCTCTTGACGATAGTTGCCCAAGTGGGCATTCGTTTGCTCCAGCCAAGGGGACTGGCATGGACTCTTCATCATTTGGACATTTTCACAAACATGGATAGACCATTAATTGATATCATATGCAGAGTTTTGCTCTGGTCATGGGTGTGTGGGTGTGTGTGTGTGTGTGTGTGTGTGTGTGTGTGTGTGTGTGTGACTGTGTGTGTCTTTGAGCTTGTGTGTGAGCATGCATGCACTTCCTGAGCAAAGAAGTTGAAATTCAATCAAATTAAAACATAACTCTGCTGTGTTTGAAGTAGCAAATTGCTGTTTAAAGTGCTACACTGCATTATTTGATTGAATAATTATGCTATTTACTCAGCCAATCTAACTGATTCACAAAAAATATCCATCATTCCAGAGACTCTTATTCTCCAGCAATTTTTCAAGTCATTTTAAATGCAATGAGGCCTCATTGTTCTCTTTTGGAAAAGGATGTGTGTCTATTGAAAAAGTGACTTCCACTAGACAAAGAAGCATGTCAGAAAGTTCTGCCAGAGCTGGAAAATTCCAAAAGTGAACAAAGACTCTTTGGCACTCAGAGAGAACTATACCCCCCCCCATCCAACCCAACAACAGCACCTACCCTGCCTTTGTGGGGGAGTTTTCATATAATTCAGTGATGTGGACTGTTCAAACAGCACATCCATGGCACTGTAGTATTTGGCGCCTGCGCGTTTCATTACTTTTTACGGTTCCGTGTTGAGAGAAAAGGGCAAGATGAAAAGCAGGAAGGTGAGAAAGTGAGGATGTGAGAGAGAGAGAGAGAGAGAGAGAGAGAGAGAGCGAAAGGGGGGAGAGGAGAATTAATGGGATATGTCCGTTATAGGACATTCATCTTCCCTCCCCCCCACCTCCTCTCCCCTTCCTCCTCTGCTGTGCTCTTGGCCTCTGTTGGGAGAAATGATGGCTGCTGGGCCTCAGCAGGAAGGGGAAGCAGAGTGAGTGGGAGCCAGGTAACTGCCACCGCGCCGATGGCACCAGAGGAGGCGGAGGCGGCAGCGGCGGTGGCGATAGTTGTGGTCGTGGCAGAGAGCCCGAGGGAAGCATCCTGGATCCGCGGCCCCCTCAATAGTGTCCGTGTGGCTGAAAAGCGCCGAGCCACAGGGAGCCCCCGCAACTCATCCGCACCCTACGGCGCGTCGTGCCCAATGGAGGCCTGGGAAAGGCGCCATGTAGACCCCCACATCCAGTCTACCTCCGCTTGTCAACAGCCCGTCACTACTCTATCCAGCCTCCACCCTCCAACCACACACACACACACACACACACACACACACACACACACACACACACACACACACACACACACACACACACACACACACACACACACAGAAAGAATTCCACTGTCACTCTCTCGCTTGCTGGAGGTGTCAACTGCCAGCTAGGCAAGCCTGTCCCTGTCAGACCTACCGGCTTCTTTTTCCTATGTTGATGCTGATGTTATTTTTCAGCTATCTGTCTCTCTTTCTCTCTCTCTCTCTGTCTCTCTCTGTCACTCTCTCTCTCTCTCTGTTTCTCTCTCTCTCACTCTCTCTCTCTCTCTCCCTGCCTGAAACACCACACTGATGGGCATCCCACGCTGACACGCAGGGGGCATGGCAGAAGGTGGTGGTCATCCTCTGCAGCTCTGACCGACACGGATGAAGAGAATTAACTGCAGTGTGAAATCAGAAAAGCGAGATCTGCTACAATAAGCGTAGAGCATCCCAGCCCTCCGCCACATGCCTCTGTTTGTCTGTCTGTTTTACTGCACGCAGCCCAACAAAAACAAAGTATTTTTTTTTCTTACAGCTGAAATTGCAAGGGGTAAAAGAAAAACAAAGCAAAAGCAAGCGAAAAGGAAAAAAGGAGGGGAATAAACGAGTGTGGTTGAGTGGGTAGCTAATGACCAGTGAGCCTGTGCTTCCCTAAGCTGCTGGAGTCTTGGGGAAATGTTTTTCCAACATGCTCTAATCCCTGCAGCTCCGTCACCCTCTGGGTTCATTACGGCTTTGTTTGATATGACTTTACACCCAGAGTCAAATGCAGATGGAAGGGAGAGAGAGAGAGAGAGACACAGTAAATGAGAGGGAGAGAGAGCGAGAGAGAGAGACACAGTAAATGAGAGAGAGAGAGAGCGTGGGGGAAGATGAGAAGATGGCACATGATCACACAGGCTTATAATCTCCCCCTCTGAATAGCGCCGTCATGCGTTCCAGACGACGGTGTGATCGATACAGCTGGGCTCGATCAGTGGCTGCTCGCTCACCAGAGGAGGGCCGATAAGGGGAAATGCAGAAATCAGCGGCGATTCATTGATATCGACTGGAGAATTAGCTCCTTGCGAGTTTCATATGTCTGTGGGAATACATCGGGGACCGAGAGAAGCCATCTGACAGCAATATCAATCAGATGAGAAAGATGGAGAACGAGAGAGAGAGAGAGAGAGAGAGAAAGATTTATAGATATACAGCACCACACCAGCAAAACGAATGCAGGACAGCAACTTCTTCTGTGGACTGACTTCTGACTCCACTCTACGGTCGGTCGGTTGGGGCTCTTGTCAAGGCCTTTTGAGTTTCCATAGAGCTGTGAACTCAATCAGGAGCCCTTTCTCCTTTAGAACAGAAAGTCCATTCGCCATCTCGCGCAAACTGCAAGGCTGATCAGTGGACACCAGGCAGCTGGCAAACAAATTACAATTTTCGCCCTCATTAATTTTCAAATCTCAGAAAAAAAAAAAAAGGTTTTCATCCCCCATGTGCTGGTAAGGGTGATATCAGTATCTTATTACTCTGCGTGTCAAGATAAAAATTAAGCAGCAAGTGAAAGCAGGGACGAGTTTTCATGTAGATGAGGTCCTCATTAGGCTTTCATCTGTGACGGCCCTCTGAAACCAATGGCTGACCTCGTTCATAGACAACCCGAATTAAGACATCTCCATTATACATACGACTGTACCCAAGAACCTCAGATGGACCGAAAAAATATCTCAAGGGCACAGAACAGTTCTTGATCAACGGTGCATATATTGGTCAAAAATATGGCCAATGCAAGAGGCAAATCTGAAATGATTCAGTTTGCGGATGTTTGAGACGAGATACTGGTGCAAGGATTACAGTGACAATACCTGAGATGGCAATAACGCGGCGAGCCGTGAGAGTTTCACGTGACGACAGGTAACAAAAACTACAGCTTTCACTGAAACGCTCATTTGGAGGTAATTCCTCCATCACTTTTGTTGTGACAAAGGGCCATCGGTGGGCGATGCTTCTGGCTGTCGAAAGCGAGCGCGCCTGCCTATCTATGAATCATGAAGCTCTAAAGGCACTCACATGCATCACCGGCGTGACAGCTTATTTCACTTCACAGGCCGAGATAGAGGCCCGGGCTGCCGAGCTACGCGGCTAAAATCCGTGCCGATGTCTGTTTGTCTTCCATTCGCTTTCTTCCCACTGCTCATCTCTCTCCTTTATCTGCTGAGGGCTTTAGGTGAAGCCTCTCTGGTTCTTTTTTTTTGGCCTGAGTTTCTTTTTTTGCTAATTCTTCCTTTCCTAGCTGGTGTTTCTAATGGGAGTCTAAGGTCCGGACACAGCACTTGGTATTCTTGGTTTGGATACTGCTTACTTTTCTTGCTCCGAGGCAAGTGAGTGATCCAATTGTGCAAGTCAAAATGGAAAACAAACAGGGTGTATACTGACAACCCTCTGAACCCCTGTCTTTCAAAAGCCTTCCTCTTCTCCCCCCACTCCCTGACTATCCCCCTCCCTCCCCCACCGTCCATTTCTGACCATCTTTCAACAGGCTGAGGCGATCTAAGAGTGCCTAAGGGCTTGCAATGTCAGGCTCAGGCTTGTGGCACTGTGCTCTCCAACAAACATTGTGGACAGGCGGCTCTCTCTCTCTCTCTCTCTCTCTCTCTCGCTGTCGAAACAGGGAAAATACTTGCTCCTTTAACAAAATCAGCAAAGCTTTCTCTCTTTGCTTTCTTTTTTTTGTAAACAGGCCCATCTGAAAGATCATCTGCCTTAAAAGTGATGGGCAAAATATAGAGAGGAGAGGTTGTGACTAAAACAGGGTCTCTGGGTCTCCTACAATGCCTATTTAATTACTAGAGTCCCCTAAACTCCTTATTCAGACCTCACACGCAGTGGTGCAGCGATGCTCCTTCTGTCTGTTTAATGTAAGGCACAAACAAGAGCAGCACTTGTTAAAACATTTCAGGGCTCGCTAGTTGTTGAACATATTTGAAGATCAGCATATTTCACTTCTCTGCTGCCTCAATCAACCCACTCGAAAACATATGACATGCAGTATAACTATAGCACGCCATAGGAAGAGATTAAAACAAGAAAACGTAGTTGTTGTCAAACTTGTGTTTCTGGGTTACTAACTTTAAAGCATGAACAAAATGCTAACACATTACCTAATAATGCACTGAAAATGCCTTCCTGATGTAGGGATATTGCTTGGCGTTATCATAACTCCAATATATGAGACATGATATTTATGATCTAAGCTGGATCAACTTTTTAAAAAAAAGAAATTGTCATAAAATTGAATCAGTATTTTTCAGTTCGGCAAAGACAAAATGAACACTGACGCACCATTTTTTTTTCACAGTGGAAGAATTATGGAGCAGTACATCTTAGCCCAGTGAGAGTGGCAATATATCTCAAGAAGAGGAAAGGGCTTATTAAATAACATCACTGGTGTGTTGCACAGGGCTTAATGAACTAGCTGCTGAGAATCTGAGTGAGAGCTTTAAACTAAGCTGGCTTGGGACTTGCACGACTTGCATGTTAACAGCAAGAGGCGTGGGTTTTCCAAACATGGTAAATGAATCGAAAGGAGAGCTTTTAGAACAGCAGTGAGCGAGGCTGGCTCGCCACACTATGCCCTGACACCACATGCAGTAGCTCTCTGTAGTACGTGAGCAGAGGCATGCACACAGTCTTCACATGCAAAGCACACTCACTTTCTCACACACACACACACACAGAGACATGCACAGGCGCGCGCACACACACACACACACCCA
>NW_027468848.1:20885866-20920866 GCF_046254945.1 Alosa pseudoharengus | reverse complement strand
TTTATACACTCGGCAGGAGCAGAGGATCACCGAGAGTCATTCCCTTCACCTCGCTAGAAGGGCCGCGCGTCCAGAGCGCATGCTACAAGCGCTGCCCCCCCCCCGCGAGAGACAGCTATCAGCCGCAGGCGTCGTGTCTGTGACAACCGCACACCTCTCATGACCACGGCACCTTTTCTTTATGACCTCGTCTGAGCCGAAGTGACAGGAATCCCGTCGATCTTTGGCATCAGTGTGCGTGTGTGTGTGGGGGGGGGGGGCCAGGCCAGGATAAATGTGGTCAATAGTCATTCAGAAAGCCCCCAGCTGATCGATCCGCAGGAGAAGAGGCAGGCCGGGACTCGAGCTTGAGCGTGATGCATTCAGCGTGATGCAACGCAAGAGCCTCGCCATCAATCCCCCGGCTGATGAACATCAGCCAGCACTGCCTCCATAATGTGCCACGACATGGGAGTGAAAGCAGCTTTCAAATCACCCAAGAGGCCTATTTTTACACGTGGCAAACAGATTATCTTTCTCCGTATGTGTGTGTGTGTGTTCTCATTTGATAAATTGTTATTGTTTGCTTTGAACTGCTCCCACTCGAAGACTCTCTCTCCCTCCCTCTCTCATCACTCCCTCTCTTTCTCTCTCTCTGTCTCTTTCTCTCTCTCGCTCTCTCTCAATCTCTACCCATCTCACTAACAGGGAATCCAACGCTAAATGGAGTCATAAACCCAGGCAGATGATAGATAGACGAGGCAGCCACGAGACACATTTCCAACCGTGCTAATAAGCTGAAATGTGTAATTTTTCAGCTGCTGTGAGATCTAAAACACATCCTCCTCCTCAGACTCCGTCGAGAGCCTCTCCTACTGAGTGTGTGCAACTTGGCCGGTTTCAAGAAAAGCACTGACAGACAAAAAACATCCACTCCATGTCTCCATAAAAGGTCACAAACACACACACTCTCTCTCTCTCTCTCTCTCTCCCTCTCTCTCTCTCTCTACATACATACATACACAAACTAACACACACCATCACCTCCACATCCACCTCCAACGTAGCACACTGCTGATGTCTACCCGCTGGGTCTTGGAAGTTCTCTGGGAGGCTGAAGGTCAACTGTTTGCCACAGCAACCCTCACTCTTCCCAGTATACAGCCAACCCCCTACCCCCCACCACCACCTCCCCACAGGTCAGCCCCACGGGGGTACGTATAACAGCCTCATTCTGTCCAATCTCCCACTCATTCTGACCTTCCTGCTATTAGAATCACGGGGCAATAAAAGACAACATATAGCCCCCCGAGCTGCGAGGCCACAGGGGGAAGAAATAGAGTGCTCCGACAGGCTACGGGGAAAAAACAGCCCAATAAAACTGTATGTGGAACTGGTGGAGTGAAGGGGGCGAAAATGGAAGGAAAAAAAAAATCACTTCCAGACCTGCTATCACCTAATAGAGCTTTGTCCTTCACAATCCTGAGCAGCAAGGCAGCCATGTGCACTGAGGGTACACTGCCCTTACGTGAGCGTTCCAACCTGATGTGTTTTGGAAGAGAGATGGTGCAGGAAAGGGAAATTAAATTACCAGGAGATTTTTCGCTCTTGGTTCACTGTAGCACATATGTCTGGCCTGGTAGCCCTGCAAAAGACATGAAGAATCGGTTGTGGGTTTGTTTTCTCCATTTCCCTGGCCGTATTCGTGTAATTCAGGTGGCTGGCTGGCCGGTTGGCTGGCTGGTTGGCTGGCAGAGGGGAGCCCCGTCAAGCCGACATTTTCTTTCTCTCACACAAAGAGACAGAGATCTTATTGTCTTTTAATGCAGTTTAATGGCTCCAGTTTTGCTGGCCTGGGAGAGCTGGGGCTCTTTCATTACGATGCCGAGCAGCAAGCCGCACTTCTGAGCCGGTGCCGGTGGAGAGTAAGGGTGTGTGTGTGTGTGTGTGTGTGTGTGTGTGTGTGTGTGTATGAGTGTGCGCGCGCGTGTGTGTGTGTGTGTGTGTGTGTATGTGAGGATGGGAGGAGGGGCGATCAGACAGGCTCCATCAACAACAGGCGGTGGGAGAGAGTAAAGATAGGGAGGGAGAGGGGGAGAGGCGAGTGTGGCATTGCTGTGTAATGTGATCTGCAACAGTCCCTTCTATAACACCTCACCACTTACATTTCATCAAACTCTTTTCTTATTTGATTTGGGCTTTATTACTCGGTCTGCTGGGACTGTTTGTTTTTTTTTTTATTCCCCCACCGCTGGTTGGCCTATGCAATATTTATATTTATACCTGTCACAGACGCAAGGTGCTGAGGAAAAAATACATATAAATCCTGGAGATATGGAGAGACAGAGAGAGAGAGAGAGAGAGAGAGAGAGAACCTGTGGTGAGGGGAGTGGGCGAAAAAAGGAGGGCAAATACAGGCGGCCCAGTGGTGGTGTTCCTCAAAGCACCATTTCGTGACCCTCTCCAAATCTCCCACAAATCTTCATGCAGAGTTCTGAGAGAATGAGAGCAGGGAGAGAGAGGAATCTCATTACTGCCCTCTAAGCCCTCCGCCTCATAGCCAAAGTCACACCCGATAGCATCATAATGAACACACACACACACACACACACACACACACACACACACACACACACACACACACACACAGACAGACAGACATAATAGTATCAAGGGAGAAACTCATCAGGGTTGCACAAATTCAACTCACTGCGCGCATCGCAAGCCCGCTGCCTGGTGACACTGACACAATGATGACGGCCATTGCCATGGTGACAGGCTTTTCTGTCACCGGCTGGACCACGGTAAAAAGCCCCTGATTATACGCCATCCGCTGATGAAACTCCACCACACAGTCAAGGCTTTCACACCACCCCCATGGACACCAGTCCGTCACTCTCCATTTGTCCGTCTCGATGGACGACCCCCCCCCCCCCCATTTTTTTTCCCACAGCAAGGAAATGTGGATTGTGTCCGGAAAACAAAAGAAGGAATTAACGTTGACTGCCGGGCTGTCCAGGAGACCCATCTATTCATCTACCAGCTTACTGTCCATCAGCTACCCCAGGCCCCCTGGCTACCTCCTCCACACTGCGCCACCACAGACACATGGTCATCACAGTTGCACTGGCCGTGCTGTTGCAGTGCGGAGGAAGTTAATTCAATTAGGAGAGGTGAAGGTGACTGTCTTTTACGGCCTCTCATCTAACAAAAGCTATGAAGTGTTTGTATAGTGCAACTGGCCATATAAAACTGCATCATGACATTAAAACTCACAAAGCAATCATCTCTCCCTCGGGAGTCTCTCTCTTTCTCTCTTTCTCTCTTTCTCTCTCTCTCCATATCACAGGAAACAACCCCCTCGCTCAACAACAGGCAAGCTGGCATTTTGAAAGCATCATGTGGCAGCAGTTTGAAAAATGTTGGTGCTTTTAATTAAATAAACAGAGGCACTTTGATTATTGTACGTTAGTGCGTGGCACTCATATACGTCATATTTGGACGGACTCACAGGACTGCTTGAGCGGTGTGTAGGTGAGACAGAATTTGAGTGTTTGCATGTGTGCGTGTGTGTGTGTGGCTGGGGGAGGAATCACCAATGTAAGCAACGCTATGCAACAATTTGGCACTTTTTGACCACTAGTTTTGGTATTATCTTCAAATAAATTGGCAGTTTGATGGTAGATGGCAGTTTGGTGTTTCCGGGCTGAAACACCGGGGTGGTATTTGCAAGGTTTTGCATGCCTTTTAGGTAGCCAGCTTGCTCAAAACTCACCCCGTGCTGCTTTAACCCCAAAGTAAACGTTTCTACTGTATATGGATTAGAAGGAAGAGGGGACATGTGGAGGTCGTTACCACTGGAAATCTTCAGAGAGGCTGAAAACCATCAGGACCCATGACTTCTTTAAAACAGATGCTTTGGGGAGAGCTGTACTGTAGTTCAGCGGTAGCGTTGGTGTCTTGTACCATAAATGGGCTCAGTGCCCAGGGGTACCCGTATTCCACTCATCATCTCTCTCTCTCTCTACCAATCATTTCCGGGTCCTCTCGTCATTTTCTCCTGTCTAATAGGCTAAAGAGCCCAAAAATATAGGGTAACTGAAAAACTGATGCTGAGGTTCACAGAGAAAAAGGTTTCTAAAACTGCCTGCTTCCACATCACCTGCTGCCCTTTGGTGTGGTGTGTTTTTTCTCCTGTCCAGCTTAGGACTCCTGCTCAAGGCAGCGCCACCTCCCACGCCTCCGTCCAACCTGTGGAGCACATGCACTAGTAACACTCCGACTAGAAGCAGGAACTGGTTTTTAGTGGCTAAAAAACTACCTCGGAAAAAAAACCCTATTTGTGTGATTTCAATACCCTGCAAAATAGTGAGATGCTGATTCAACACCAACGCCTACTCAATTTTTTTTCCCCACAGAGGAAGCACAAAGCTGTAGCATTGTGGGTGAAGGCAAAAAGGCAGCAGCATTCGTCGTTGGTGTTTTAAAATGGCTCAGTGCATTTTACAAGGATGTAGTTAGTTAACAGTTGAAGCCATCATAATAAGATGTTTCATTTACACCGGGCCTTTTTGCATCACACATATTTAATTTCCTCAGGGAATCATTGTGAAATCAACTGACAAAACAGACTTCCAAGCTTGCAAAAGATTCTCAGAAGGACTCGGTTGCATTTAGGAAGTCGCCGCTTGTCTACAGAGACACAAGGCAGCACAGATGTTTTTGTCTCAGTTCATTCCTTCTCCTGCATAAATTGCCATTCTCAAAAATGCAAGAAACATTTCCATGGGATTGCTGAAAAATGGCGTTTCTCTGATCCCAGCCATTTACTTTCTTGCTGAAAAGTAATTTCGGCTTTGGCTCGATCACTCGAATTCTGGCTCTTGTGACAAGATGGAACTCGCAGTCATATCACAAATGCACTGCTTTCAATACGTGACACTTTAAAAAATATATGGAGGGGCGAAGCGCAGGAACTATCAGACAGTGAGAACATTTGTCAGAGCCTCCACGCAGTTCAAAAGATGAATGTCGCATAAATAAAAAAAAGTGCAAATACAGCCATTATCCCGTGTCACTGCACTCTCAATTTCACACGATAAATAGTCCAACAAATAAGGGCATTCTGACGGAATTATCCCCTATAAGGTTACACCTCCCGACCTATCGCTCTACCTTGAGTGTCAGAGGAAGCAAATGTTAGCGTAATGAATTGATATTAAAACAGGGGTGTGTGTGTGGGGGAGGAGGGGGGGGGGGGATGGTGCCAGATCGCTTATTCAGGTCTGATTTCCCTCAGCGAGTGTGGGTAACATGGGCTCAGTAACTCAGCCGACTGACTGACAGCCTGTCTCAGATGACAGCAGCCGAGGATCCTAATCGCTGCCAGAGTGATAGATGACGGCCTGCTGCCGATGGGGGGATACGAAAACCAGAGAGGCAGGAGGAGAAGAGGAAAAAGAAGGGAGTAAAAAGCCAGAAGGGAGATGAAAGAGGGAGCGTCAGACAGCATGACTCAGTGGTGCGAAGAGGATGCCCCCAAACCAGCCCTGCGTCACTGTGAAAACGAGAAAAACAGAACAGCCAGGCCTATGCAGTGCCCCTGAGCAGCCTGGCAAAAGGAGCACAGTCCAGCCTCCGAGGCTACCATGCCCTCCTCAGTTTATTTGTCAATAGTTGCCAATTAGCCCAGTTCCTCAACCAGGAAGAGAAAGCAAAGAAGGAGAAAAAGAGCAGGTGACATTGGATGGCTCAGAACGTGACCAGTGTAATAACACGACAGGACTCTGAGTCTTGGTCAGTTAGATGTACCACGATTCTCTGTTGCTAGGACAGGCCCTCAAGGCAGGTTGTGTTACGGTTCAGTTCATCGTTCACCATGCATTTGGTCTCTATCTGTGTGTGTGTGTGTGTGTGTGTGTGTGTGTGTGTGTGTGTGTGTGTGTGCGTGTGTGTGACAGACAGGATAATGTCTTCAGTCGGAGCACATTCAGATCCCTCTCCTCTGCTCTGTGTACCTGGCCTGTCTGACTTCTGAGGGCTAAGGACGGGTCTGATCAATGGGCAAATCAATGGGCTAGATATCACCCCCCTCCTCACACACTCGGGTCATTACCTCCACTCCGGTGGAAGTGTGACACCTCACTTCTTGTCGACACTCACACCACACACACACACACACACACACACACACACACACACACACACACACACACACACACTGCAAACTAGGACGTGTCATCTCCATTTTCTCCATTCCCTTGTGTGAGGCAGTGGCAAGTGGCGGTGTTGTTGAGAGGGGAAGGAGGGGGGGGGGGCAGCTTCCTACTCCTCACACCAATCCAACACCTCGCCTCGAGCACCTTGAGTCCGAGCTCTTCCCTCCTTTGCAAATCGCTCACATCCCACGGCCAGCCGCGGCAGAAAGGGTGGTCAGTGATGGACGCAGCGTGACGGACAGGCTGGAAAAGGCCGAACCAATGGCCGCGCATTTCCATCTCAGGAAAGGGGAGGGGGTCGTGCTCCTCATTATAACCCTTGAGAGTGATTCAAATCAATATAATGGGCCTGCAGCCTAATTTGTATTCAATTTCTGTTGCGGAGGTGGACGTTAGTGCCTGTTTTCACAGTCAGATTCCTGCCAGAGTGAGGCGAGACTGCCTCGCTTTGAACAATTCATTCAGCGTCTCCAAAGCAGCTCAGGCCAATCAGGCCTGCACAGTGTCATTAGAGTGACAGGGGGCATTGGGGTTGTTTCACAGGAAGCTCGACCGAGGTGAAGGAGGAAATCTGAGAAAGAAATGAAAGCTCTGATTTCTGCTCAGAATGTGCATTGTGGGAGCAAGGCTTTGCAGGTAGAGACAGATAGAGTGTGTGAGAGAAAGAAAGAGAGAGAGAGACAGAGAGGGAGGTGGGGGGGAGAGAGAGAGGCAGGATTCTAGCCCCAGGGAAGTTTCACTTGTTCTTTCAGTCCACTGAAAGCACTATCTGCTTTGACTGATGAAAGTAAAATTTCCCTCTCTCTCTCTTTCTCTTTCTCTCTCTCTATCTCTCTCTCTCTCACACACACACACACACACACACACACACACACACACACACACACACACACACACACACACACACACACACACACACACACACACACACACACACACACACACAAATACAAACATTCACAAAACCCTCAACACTCACTACAAACACTCAACACGCGCAGCATGAGAAAAACAAGAAAGAAAGAAAGAGATGAGCACACACAGGTACAAATGGAAAAATATAAATGGAGAGAACATCGAAAGACACAACGGTAGGTCCCATCAGATGCCCTCATGCCGTAATGAATCAGTAGGACTTCCTGCCAGTGGTGAAGTGAGCCGAAGCCTCTCTGAGGCACAGCCTGCACTCTGGATCTTGGCACCCTGAATTGCTTACTGTGCTGCCCCCACCCAGCACCACCACCACCACCACCACCACCATCACTGAGGCCATTTGTGCTGTTTGAAAACACTAAAACACAAAGAGCTTTTTGGCCAGTTGAAGCACTGTGCTTTATGGAGTCCATAAAACATAGGTATGAGAGCGAGCCCATTTTGTGATGGCCTTGGCCATACTGTTTCTATGCATGCTATTAATTTATTGACTGTTTTTGCAAGCCCCTCAAATTTTCCCGCTCAGCACAAAAGAGTCAGATGGGAGGATTGTTTGCCGTTTAATTCTTCTGTGAATAGCGGATGGAAACCCCACGGCTTGAATCGCTACTTTGCATAAGCCTGGCAAGGGTTCAAGTAGTCAAAGCAAGTGCTGTTAAAATGGCTGGGCATCAGACACTGATGAAATGTAAGAAAAAAAAAAATTCTCTCCTATTCTCCTCTGTCGCTACCGCAAAAGTCTAAAGTCTTCATTACATCACCGTGGCCTCTAAAGCTCCTTTTTAATTCATCTGAGGCCCAGTGAATGCTGGCTTCTTCCTGTGAATGACCTCGTCTTTCCAATGGCGATTCAGACACACACACACACACACACACATACACATACACACATACACACACACACACACACACACACACACACACACACACACACACACACACACACACACACACACACACCACATGAGCAGGAAATGCTTGACTCTTGCTGCGCCTCCCCAATAGAGACATTTGGTACGCCCCCACCCCCCATGCCCAACTGGACATTCATAACCGAAAAAGTCAAAAAAATAAAAAATTCATCTGCCATTCATGGGAAGCGCTGTTAGGTGCCAGCTCCGGCTTCGGAGGCGATTGCCAGCGCGGCCACATTATCGCCCAGCCAAGTTCCTCTGAGGAGCCGTGGGCCCTCGGCAGAAAGAGGGGGCTTCTGGGCAGCTGTCAGCTGCAGAATGCCATCATAGCACGGCTTTATTACAAATGTCAGGCTCGCGGCAGGAGCCGCCTCCCTCCGCATTGATTGGAGTCCGGATAATTGGATTGTGGCAGCTTCCTCAGGAATGCTGGCTTTTGGTTGGGGGGAGGAGGGGGGTAGGGGGGAGGTGCTAGTATGGGGCGTTAGAAGATGAGGAGGCGCTCAGCATGGGGAAGGTGGCGTGATGGTGGGCATGGGGAGGAGGGCAAAATGGGTCACTACAACAACACGACACACAGGACCGAGGGGGGAGGGGGGGTATCAAGCAGCAACAGGTGAGCACCGCTACTTGCGATCACACTGTTCCGCTAAAGCACTACATGACTGGCTTTCAAGGGCAGAGGAGTGAAACTGAATTGTATATATTTTGGACAAGATATCTGGCCCCTGGAACAAAAAAAAACTCTTAAAACATTCATGAGAGCCAGAGAGTGGAATTTGACTTTTGGTTTACTGTCAGAACCAATCAAAGCTGAAGAGATATTCTAGTTTTTTTTTATTTTTTAAAGAACACATTTATGACAGGCTGGGCAGAGAGAAAGGAGGAAATTTAAAGACGTGTCTCTGAGGTCCTACAAGTTAGTAGCTTGTAGTAGTTTGTCAGGCAGCTTCTTCAACATCCCAACAGTTCAGCAAAACAAAAAAATATATATTTTGGTAGAATCTGCTTGCAATTTGTTTGCCTTGGAATCCTTGCTTGGGAATGTAAAACTCATATCTCTTTATAGAAAAAATAATAATCAAATCAATGGTAAAAAAAATAGAAACAATCAGATTTATGTGTGCATCTCAATTGTGATTGACAGTATCTTTCAAATGACATATGCGATTCAGATTGTTTTTGAGTAAAAATCCTTCCTAGCCCTTTCATTATTTAAATTGGTTCTTTTAAAAACAAAAATATATTTTGAAATATAACTTGGAATACAACTCACTGATTATACAAACAACCATAACAAGCCAACAGAAAAAACAAACTGGCAGGTTTGACTGAAAAATGGATCACACTGACTGACCTCAATTACTGATGAAATATTCATCCTAATAAGAAAACATATTACAAAAATGTTCACAGTATCAAGAAAATCTGAACAAAACAGATCTGTGTTCATGTAATTCTCCATCTTTCCTGCCCACCTTACATTGTAAAAGCAACCATATTATTGACGGTGATTTTGTTTTGCAAATCCTATTTTCAGTGGTCAAAGTGGTCAGAATTAGAAGCATTTGTTTTTTTGGACGCACTCCTTTACCTTTCCCCCTTTGGGCATATTTTATAAAACGCAATAATACATTCATCTACACTGAAATTATGACTGTGATTATCTATAGTACCTGTCACTTTCAGCTTGCACCTCGTAATGTGATACTTCAAAATACTACATGCACTCTCTTCCTTCTCTATGATACCGAATGTGTTACATGTCTTCCTGAAGCCATTAGTGATCATATTTTTGAATGTGGACAAGCAAAGCTCTGCACTAAACTCAAACCTGCAAACTCCTCGGACATGGGAAGTGGATGTGCTATAAGACAGCTAAAAGCCATGAGCACTATCTTCTGTCTCCAGCACACCTCTAAAGGTGTCGAGGAGTGAGGTCTATTCACTGCACAGCACTGTGCCCAAGTCTCTGACTGTACCCGCAGGCTACCACTATATATATCTATCTATCTATCAACACGAAGGGTTCAGGCCTGGAGTCGGCCACATCTGAGTCGTCAAACTTCCTCCTATTTCATTTTCTTCAACAGCGTGTCCCCTCCAAAGAAGACAGCTGCCCCCCCCCCTCCCCCCCACACACACACACACACAATGTGCTATCTCCATCTTCTGTCAGGGTTCCACACCCACACAACGTCATCTTTGGGATACAGAATCTTTGTTGTGACTCTGAATGGGTATCTGTGCATCTGTGAGATAACACCAGAACTCAGGACAGACAGTCAGCTGGGGAGCCACTCCAGAATCAATTTTCCCAACATGCCCTTCTCCCATATGGATTGATTGCCTAGCACGTTCATGGCATAAGAAAAAGTGTATTGCTTCAATCATGCAAGATATGAACAATGCACACAATCGACCCTCTACTCTGGTTTATCCCATTACCCAGTAGTTCATAAAAATCCTTGTATTTTAATTAGCAAAGCAGAGGGAAGACACAGTTTCTATTTACCTGAAAACAAAAACATATTATACAGTAATTCCTCTAAGTGACAGCAGAAAAATACAATAGACACACACCAAGGGTCCATATCTGCACCTGCACCTTCGCTGAACACTGTTCAGTCATTATAACACTATTATTACTACATTATTACTACATTATCATTATGGTTACAAATGTATTAACCTTGTCCAATTCAGATGGGACTCAACACTACTCTTAGAGTGCATGTACTCCAAATCTACTGTAGCTTCAAATCTTCACACCCTACAGTGTGCTTCGGTGGGAGACGAATTGTAATGACATTGTGCTCAATGGAACTCAGTCGTCCTGGGCTTCACCATCAGACCCACAGCTGATGGGAAAAGAATCTACAGCCCCCTTTAAGCTCCAACAACAAAGACCTCATCTCAAAACCAACCGAGGACAACACAGGCCAAAGGGAGCTACTGGCGCCAGTGTGGAAGCCAACACTTTCAACAAAGAAAAATGTTGGACAATACTGACATGCTGTCTGTTTTTTGTTTGATGTTTTTTTTTTCTTCATAGCGAGAGACACAAAGTAGTTACGTTCCTTTCATTCAGGATAATTTCTGCACTACTGAGCTGAAGAAAATTGCTTAAGATACTAAGAAAACAGAGTAAATCTCAGGGCAAACAGTTGGACATTTAAATCCGACAAGTCTGACATAAATACTTGCTTTAAAATGTTCTGCTGTCTTTAGGAAGAAGTTACAAGCGTACCAGCCAACAGGAGGCAGATGAGGTTGAGACACTAGAGCTTACTATCAAGAGCCCTAATGTGAAGAAGGGCCAAAAACTACAAAAATAACTCAAACCCAAATATTGGTCAGAATCATGCTCGAATGTAGAGAACAAACAGAGCACCTACTGTAAACAATGCACAAGGACAGACTCTTATTCTGTGCCACCTATAAGCATTGAGCACTGATGTTTGATAACTGCAGGGCAAGATCACGTAAGACCACATCTGTTTCTCCTCAGTCCATAAGAGGCTTTAACCTACTTAAATGAATTTCAAAGGTTTTTAATGCATGAAAACTCTCACTATCTCCGATGGGCGTGGGCAATTTTATTCTATTCATACAATTTTATTCTATTCATAAAACTATTTACATGAAAAACACGGCTATAAAATTCCAACACTTGCAAATGCAGGACCTGAGTTGATAACCTCAGCTAGGAAAGGAAAAAACCTATTGACACCATACACCGAGAATGGTGCTGATGTTTATTGGCCATTAGGCTAGCTACAGTACACTGCACACAGTAACCATTATTCAT
Source organism: Alosa pseudoharengus (assembly GCF_046254945.1). Lineage (NCBI taxonomy): Eukaryota > Metazoa > Chordata > Actinopteri > Clupeiformes > Clupeidae > Alosa > Alosa pseudoharengus. Next base: position 20,909,011 of record NW_027468848.1, on the reverse strand, counting down.
GAAAAAGCATCATGTTCCAATTATGTGCCAAAAGCCATGATTCACCCTAAGAGAATGGGTCTAGTACATGTATCCCATTTGGGACTGCACATACGACAAAGAAAATTGTCATTCTGAGTGAACAAAAAGTGCAAGGCCAATAATGAGACTTCCTTCCAAAATCAATAAATACTGCATTTGATCTGTTGGAGGCTATTACCAACAAAGCAATTCAGGATTTTTTCTGTACAAAATATGCATTTTGAATTGATCCTGGTGGCCTCCACACACTGTATGCAACTAAAAGTGGTCAAAGTATACAATGCATGGTACGGATATGATGAAGTTCAAAGAAATTGCACAAACTAGTCAGAGTACTGTAGTGCTGGGCAGGCTTTCTTTCCAAGCAGATACCCAGGGGCTAGTTTTTTTTACATAAACACACACACACACATACACATACACACCCAAGGCTTGCTGGGGACAGCGTCTATGTGCAATTCGGTGAACTGAATTGCCCCCTACACCTAAGGAGCTAGCCGAAAAGCTGGGTAAAACAATTATAAACTGTTTTGTTTGCTAGGGAAAACAAATACACAGAAACTAACCACACAGACACACACACACACACACACACACACAGACACACACACACACACACACACACACACACACACACACACACACACACACACACACACACACACACACACACACACACACGCACACACACATGTCCAAAGACCAATCAGTGTCTTATCAATGCAGAGAGGCACCATATGTTTTCTGACCACGACCCTGGCCAGGCTGATGACGCTGGGCAGGTGTTTGACAGCGTGCTGGCTAAATCAAGGGCTTGTCAGGAAAATGGCAGTCTCCTGCCACACAAGCCGACAGTTTCCTCTGGCAGTTTGGTCAATTATCTGAGCAGCATGTTCCGCTGCAACGTTACTGCAATTGCATCATATTAGAAACATGGCTCCCAAAGCATGCCATGCTGGAAACATGAGAACACTGCACAAATTGACTAGTGCCATACAGAGACACGTTTTTTTTTTGCCATTTGTCCATTTTCATTGTTGTCGGAGATTTTTCTTTTTTAGCTAGTTTATGCCCTGTTCCTATTCCTGTTTACTAAATGATTCTTCCAGTAAACAGAGCAAGAACAAGACAGCTTTGCAGACACTGTGGCGTAAGAGGATGAATCACACATTATTGTGTTTCGCCTGAATGGCCGTCTCACCATGATCACTATTGCCATTTCTGTTTGATCAGAGGACATTTTCGGTGAGGCATGATAAGTCACAAATGGAGATACAGTAAGTATCTGCATGTCTCACCAGATGATAAGTGAAATGTAAGTTTCTGTTAACTGCAGTTCAATTTGTTTCCATCTGTACGTATTAGACAAACCTTGGTCTACCATGACTACTCCATAGCTGGTGTTATAGGGTCATTTACATGGCTGAATGAGACAGAGGCCCACTTTTTTCTGCATTAATGAGATCTGATGTTAAAAATATCACGCCTTGCTCGAAATTAATCTGGCGCGTAGATTATGCAAAATATTAGCCAAACAGTTCGAGTTGATACACAATAATACTTCCAGTCATTCATGTATGACTAATTACCTCTATTAAATTGGGCCAGTTTTTGAGCATGAGCTACTGTTCCATTACTAATAAAATACCAAGTGTTCGTTTTGGTCATTAAACAGTTCCACAGATTGAACAATGCTAAAAAATAATGAAAGCACTGAACACATTAATAAACATAAGATTAGCTCTGGCCTGCAGGGCACACCTTTGATCTACACAGCGTGGGGCATCCGTGAGTAGATGCACTGCACTGCAACTGAGAGAATGGCAGCGCCTGTCTGGGAACTTCATTGTGCCTGTTTTTTTTTTTTCTTCTCTTTTTTCAGAAGACTCTTTTTGAAATCTCACATATAAATAATTTCATGGCAGACCGAAAAAATTTCCGCGGCACTAAAGCATAAAGAGGAGCGCAAAGGGAGGGGAAGTGCACACAAGAGAGAGAGAGAGAGAGAGAGAGAGAGAGAGAGAGTTGTGAAGTCTTACCTTCCTGGACGGCCTGAAAGGGATTGCTCCCGTCCACAAACTCCACCGAGACGGTGATCTTCTCCGTCTCCAGGATCTCGTTGTTGAGGTTGAGGTCGGCCACGGCGAGACGGAACACCTCGTCGTCCTTCTTGGCAGACTCATCGAAGATGGCTCCTACGGGAGGCGAAAAAACCATGAAGGCATTGTTACCTCATGAAATCACCGGAGGGTGAAATTGTTAATTGATTGAAACACGAGAAAACAAGCTACAATTGTACTAAAAATGCTGAATACTGAAACAAGCATGATAGTCGACCATGGCACATTACAGCACACATGAATTAGAATAAGTGCCTGAAGTAGGAAATGAAATTCCGGGAACAAAAAGATGTTTTGATCTTTGTAAGTAATGGCATACAACACTTTGTCATTACGCAAAACCAATTTACAAATCAGGAATTGCATTAGAATTGAGAGCAGTGGAATGTGTGTACATGAAATGCTTGTTTCATCGTCCTCCATGGTTGCATATTTAGTAGACTACCTGACACACTCATCTGAGAGACTATACAAGCACAAACACTTTTCAGGGGGACAAAAGCCTTGTATTGCACTGTGTGATACTGTCTACTGAAATTGCCTCCTGGTCCCATGTCTTCTTGCATCGGCCATGTTGCTGGCCTGTGTGTTCGCTCTCATTTTCTGCTAGCTGCCTCCTGATGTAAACAGGCAAGTAATGTTCTAAAAAAATGTCTAGTGAGGCAAAGCTAAACACATTTTGCTGACTAGCAAATAATCTTCATTTCGAAATAGATGGTGTGTGTGTGTGTGTATGTGTGTGTGTGTGTGTGTGTGTGTGTGTGTGCATGTGTGTGTGTGTGTGTGCGTGTGTTTGTGTGTGTGAGTGTGTGATACAGATTGGTGATTCATAAACTGACCCATCTGGGACCACACAGTCTATGACCAAGAGTTTAATTTGCACAGTACTCTGCAGACAGAGAGTGGGAGATAGCTGGCACAATAATGCTGCAAAGCCCACATGTTATCTGTTACAGCTCAATACACATATAACACTCTAGTCCTGATTATCTTCCATATGTCACAAAGCCGTATATGTACATCTGTTTACATTAAGTACCAGTATATTCATCCAGCAACTTATGTGTGGGTGATTGCCTGTGTTTCAGCAGATTAGACTCACACTGTTATGTTTTGAAGAGAAAACAAATATTCACACCCAAAAATGCCTGGTGCTATTGTGTGCACACCTTGAAAAGACAAATGGTTCAAATAAAGAACCAGCCAAGCAGTATGAGTCCAATGTGTCAGGCTGTGATTTTTGTCTCTTATGATGAGCTCTATGTAGGATATCACAGTGCTGGGTAAATCAGATCGAAGTCATCTGGTCAGATCTTTCTTGGCAACACAGAGGTCTGAAAGCCTAAGCAAACTTGTCAGTTCTTTAACAAGACAAATCTCCCTCCAAACCACCCAAAAAAGATACACATTCCGACTTGAATTCACCACAAAAAAAGAAAGGAGAAAAAAAAGGAAAAAAAAACATAATGGGTCTTTTTATCTGGGGCTGGAAATTGAGTTGCCATAGAAACAAAACTCAAGGTGGAGGTTTCAAAAACATACTTTAAAGCTGCATATCTCACCCATGGCAGTGTGAAATGCTATGGAGGGAAAACAGTTTTCCCGCTGTTGTTGCTTCACGCCTCACACACACACACACACCCTGCTTTGGTTGGGAACTGTAACTAACACCATCAGACATCGGTGTAGATAGCAGCTGTGATTAGAGCTGCTAACGGGAAATCAATTATCAATACTCGTTGAAATATTCATTTTTCATATCTGAGGTGGATCCATCTACGCGTGAGGTCCACACAGCAGCATGCCTGAGGAGGAGGGAAATGACGGAAGCAATGTGATCGTGCAGAGACTGATAATACACATTTCCTTTCTTGTCTTAAGCCACCACTGCAGCATGTATATATATATATATATATATAGTATGTAATCAAATCATGATAGAGATGCGGGTGCAAACAGCATCACTAACATTCCAGTATGATGTATGGGACATTTGATCAACACAGGGGTGGGAGGTAGCTCATGAGAATCCTTAAACAACAACCAAGCGTCATACATGACAGCTCACATAGAACGATATCTAATTGACCAATATACAATTCACACGGTAGCTTTATGGTGAGAGATTGCGAAGCTATCCGCTATCCACTATCCTGGGCTCATCCACTGTCTCCATCTAGCTCCAGAGCTTTCTGGATGACTTGTGGCACTGAGGATGTCTCTAGGGACCACTAACCACCCCCCCCCCCACCCCCACCACCACCACCAACCCCAACCTTCACAACTCCACGAACCCACCTCCATCTCCGAGGGGGCGGCCCAGAAATGTGACATCAGATGAGCTTGTGGTTGAAGCTGCTGGACAGACAGCATGAGCCCAGTAACCATCATGCATTATGGGAGAGGTAGCACTGATTTATGTACCTCGAGAGAGAGGGATGGGATTGGGGGGATGGTTAGAGGTGGAAATTATATTCTTTTCCAGCTCTATCAATCCCCCTTTTGCTCCCCAAAGAATTCCTGCTGCACAGTGTGTTTGCAGAGGTGTGGCATGGCACTGCATGTGTGTGCATTTCTGTGTGTGTGTGTGTGTGTGTGTGTGTGTGTGTGTGTGTGTGTGTGTGTGTGTGTGTGTGTACATGTATTTGTGGGTCCTTGTGTGTGAGTATTTGCACATATGTGGGTCTATGTCTGTGTCAAAGTCTGTCTGTGTGTGTGTGTGTGTGTGTGTGTGTGTGTGTGTATGTGGCGAATAGGAGTAGGCTGGTGATGTGCACACACCCAGCCTTGAATGCTGATTTACAAGCTGGCTTACTTCAGCTCTAAACACCGGCGTGGATGCAGCTCTTGGGCAATTGGATTTGGAGGAAAAAGGCAAACGTCATGATATAAATCAGGAGAGAGAGTAATGGCATTGAGTCTGGCTCTGCAACAGCATGCCTGCCAAGGGCAACAGGGCACTATTAGACCGTACAAACGCCATACCACTTATACATTCCCAAGCTCTCAGCAAGTGCAGTGTCCAAGACTAAAATTATATCATCCACTTGCAGAGCATTTCCATCAACTGATAACTGACCACATGGGGGTTCTGAAAACGAATGAAATACCATTGCATTGTTAAAATGACCCTTTCCCATCAGTAGCAGAAAGACAGTTTCATGATAAATGTCTCCTCCGTTATTTCATGAAAGTAAAAAAATAATGAGCCTGTGTTGAAGAAATTTGCTGTTATCTAAATTGGAGTAGTGCAATTACGAGTGAAACCATCATTGGGGGGAATTGTCCAAACCGTTAACCTAACACCTAATACACCAAAACAATCAAGGGTGTGTTTGTGTTTCATGCTCTCACAGTTTACAAAGCAAAACTCTGTCGTAATTACCCCCTCTTTTGTAACTACAGTCGATACAACATCAACAGCGTTGAAACTTTCTCCCAGCCCATTGTTTCGCACCCAGATTGAAGCCAGAGTTAATTAGCCTGTGTCTCCTCTGAAAACAATTCAAGATTAATGAAGCATTTTCTCTGAGGTAGCCTACCTATTAAACCTACCGAGAAAGCCACAGAGAGCACAGGCGAAATGTTTCTCAGTCTATTACCCCGACACTGCGCTCAATCTCAGTCCACACTCTGCACTCTTGTGTCCAAACACTTCAGATTTAAGGGACTATGAACCAGGCCATGTGGCCTTGAGTCTCCATGCCTGGAGATAGAGGGAATTCGTATGGATATTGAACAGGCAAGTACCATCTAGCAGCTAAAAACCATGTTATTAGGTTGGGGTGGGTTGGGGGGTGCGGGTCATTGTTGGTCCAATGTTGGTTAGTGGGTACTAACCCCAAGGCCATAACTCACACTTATCGCATTCACTGGAACATCCTTTGACATCACCAAGAAGCTCTGTGCACTTCTAGAAATAGCAATGGAGAACAGTGACTTTAAAATTCATCATAGCAATAGCAAGGCAAGGACAATGGTGACGATGATGATTATGATGATGATGATGATGATGATTATGATGAGGATAAGGATGAGAATGAGGATCATGAGGATTATGATGACAACAATGATGATGATGATGTTGATTATGATAATGGTGAAGATGAAGTCAGAAAGCAAGTAGTATCTATGGTGGCACCTTGAGATGGCAGATATGAAAAGAGCTATGAGTTGTGCCAAGAGGTGAAGCGTGATGGAGATGTGGGGGTGGGGTTGGGGTTGGGGGCGGCACATGGGAGCTCTGCCGTGATGAAGGGCGCTGCTCGTCTAGCACGTGAGGATGATGATGATGATGATGATGATAGCGATGGCAATGAGGATGATGATGATGATGAATTCGTTTTCTCTCGCACAAGGGCTCAGGAAAGTCTGGCCCGCGGATTTACGGCTCCGCAGCCTGCCGCACCTCTTGGGAAGGACGTGCGCGGTGACACCTCGGAGACAAGGGCGATTAACGAGCCGTGCGGCCCAGCGGAGAGGGGGAGTGTGTGGGTAATGCGCTGATATAATACGCGATATAAAAACAGCAACAAGCTGGAGCGTTTATCACACTGCCAGTGCCGGCCACACACTGTCACCCATTAATAACTCTCAATTTTCACCGGTCCCGAGATGCACCCTTCTTTTCATCATTGCCAGCATGCAAACAAAAGGCCTGTCTTCAATACCATTCAGCAAAAAAAAAGGAAAGAAAATGAGATCTGAACCAGTGCCCATGTCAAAGTGAGTCAATGGCTGATCTGCAATATAACTTGGCCTGTGTTGCACCAGGGTGAGTTGCTATGCAGGGGTTGGAAGTTATGGCGTGTAGAGAGAGTTTATAGAACTCGTTTTGGCAACCGGGACAAAAGGAAACAACAACGATTCAGATGTAGATGTGAGGCAAGAAGGCATGCATTAAACTGTCACAGTAACAATGTTGAAAGGCAGCTCCAACAGATATTATTTCTTCTGTGGTGATACTCAAAGTAAGTGCATGCCAATATTCTCCTTGGAGAACTACTTAAAGACTCCCTGAACACATAATTCGTACCCACAAAAACCCCAACGCACAGTTTTCCATTCCCCTCCTGCCTTCCCGCGAATGCAACTTTAATATTAATGTTATTACGATGTAAATTAATTTCCTTCATCGCCAATGCATTGCCCCCCACCCCCATCAAGCTTTTCAAACCAATCTGAAATCCCTGTCCTTCACCTTTCAGAGCGGGCACGCCTCGCATCTGACATTTAATCAAACCTGGCTTAAACGCTGCCGCTGGATAACCCCAGACAGATGGACATTCTGAAGACGTGAATCCCATTAGTGCGGAGCTCCTTTGACATCATTAATGGACAGACGTTTGCACGGCCTCGCTCATTGGTCTGTCCACCAATCCCCCCACACCCCCCACCCTACTGCCCTGGCACGGGAACACACACACACACACACACACATTCCCCCTTCATACCTGTCAATTCTGCCTGGACCCCCCGCCAACATTTTCTCCTTACTGTGTGGAGCCCACTGGTTCGGTAGCTCAGGAGCTCGTCCGGACTCCGGAGAACCAATCAGCGTTCTCTGGGAAACTTAGAGGGCCCGCGGCAGAGAGGGATAAGTGCCGCTGAAAAGGGCAGGTCCGGCCTACCCACAATTCCCAGTAATAAATTGCAGCGAATAATGGTGTCATTTCACATGAGTATATTAATGGCCTGCAGTCGGGGGTTCAAGGGGGTTGGTAATACTTGAGGTATGCCGGCCGTCACTGACCCTCATCACGGGGCTGTAATTATTCGATTGAGTCATTCAGCCCACGCAACAGCCATTTTGATCCGAGTCTCCCATGAGGGATGGGTGGAGATGGGTGTAATGACAGAGGTTATTGGGTTATTCCTTTCTTTTAGAACATGCTGATCATTTGGAATTATGTGATAGACTCCAGCTGCACAGGGTTCCTTTTGAAAATGACAACTCCATTTCTCCACTCTGACGTATTCTTTTAGATGCCAAATTCAGCCATTCTGAGAGACCCAGAAATGCTTTCATCAAGGTTCCTCGCTAGTAAAAAATAATAACTAAATAATAACTAAAACTAAATATAAATAACCTCCGCCATATCACCACCACCCCCGGCCACTTTCATCTCCTGATGTCTCCGTAATTATTCTTTTCTTCACAGATGAATGGAAACCACTGAATGAAAACCTTCAGAAAAAGCATCTCCAACTGCCTTTAAACATCACTATGGCAACACTCTCCAACGTGACCGACCTTTAAAGAAGCGGCACACACATTTTGGAGTTTCAAGAGCTTTCGGACGCCGTCTGAACTGTGCAACGTGCAGGGGTGGGCAGTTGGAGGTGGTGGGAAGAAGAGACACTATAGGTGGTACAGAGTGCAAATTAAAGTGTGTGTGTGTGTGTGTGTGTGTGTGTGTGTGTGAGTGTATGTTATATTTGTGTGTGATTGCCAGTGTCGGTAGTGACATGTGCGTCACAGCCACGCTGCTTTCCTACCCCCGAGGTCAGCCTCTGCATGGCGGTGCGATCTGCTAATGACGACATGTGCTGAGTGTGTACAAGCCCATATTTGTTATATAGATCCATCTAGCTGCGCAAATTAGCCATGAGTGTTATGCTGCCTGACACTAATGCCATTTGGAGCAAAATATCCTGCTCCATGGAGAGACAGAGAGCCCCATCCACCACCCCCGTAGCTGGCCAGGGAGAGAGAGAGAGAGAGAGAGAGAAGGGGAGCAGAATGGGTAGAGCGGTCAGCAGGGGTTTATGAGATGGAGGTGCTGATGACTTCAGACAACACCGTGTGAGAGCAAATCGAGTGAACACAGCATGACTGCATAGGCTGTAAAGAAATATATATGTGTGTGTGTGTGTGTGTGCGCGTGTATAGAGGAGTGTGCATGTGCATGTGAATGCCTTTCTCTGGGTGTATGTGAAGAGGGTGTATGTATATCTCTATGTGTGTGTGTTTGTGTGAGAGAGTATGTGTGTGTGTGTGTGTGTGTGTGTGTGTTTGTGTGAGAGAGTATGTGTGTGTGTGTGTGTGTGTGTCACAGACAAAACACACAGTTGAAGCAGAGTTCAGGGTAAAAAATGTTGCTTTAGGTTTCCCTGGACAGACCTATTGGAACTGGCACTGTCGAGTGGTCTCTGGTCGGTGGGAGGTCACACATTTCATCACAGACACTAATTCCATCAAGGGCCCCTATTAGCCTGCCTGGACCCTTCCTCGCTGCCGCACAGTGACCAAGAGCGCCCTGACCTGTACTCCTGTAGATGGCTGGCCGTGGGTGTTACGAAGCGCACCCCACCCCACCCCCCTCCCACACACACACACACACACACACACACACACACACACACACACACACACACACACACACACACACAACCTTTCCCACCCCGTTAAGAGGCATCTCAGGAAAGCAGGGCCTCGGCTTGTCTGCTGCTTCATTTAAAAGAGCACGAGTCAGCACAACGTAACAACCCAGAGCCTGTTGTTTTATTCATCACTGCAGCAATCTGGGTGGCCTGGAGGACAGGGCGCCATGCTCGGGCGAGATGAAACGAGCACTCCCGCGCCTCTCTTCCATCTGCGCGCCCACCCCCCTCTTACAGTCTAATGCGAAAAGCATTAGCTTTAAAACAGCGGCAGGGGATGCACACCTTTGGCACTGTGTCTTACAGCGCCATGTACAATACCAGGGGTTAAACTGGAATCACTGAGAATTATGGTGGTGGTATAAATGTACAATTTTTTTTTCTTAAAGCATTATGGAGAAGCTGTGACCCTCACCGGTTCATGAAGTCTTTGTTTCGTTCTGAATCTGATTACTGGCACAGTGCACTTACCCCGAGGATTAGACGCTTACAGATCCTACACACACACAAAGGCACACACACACACACAGACAACGTATTACAGAACCTTCCAAGGCCCCACAGAAATGACTACAGAAATGGTGCTTTACATTTTCATTATATTTTAACTGCTGTATAGTCTGGCAGAACTGCAGTGTCTTTATTGACATTCTCTCAGTAAAATCACTACCCACCATAGTCCATTCCAGGTTACATTGTGTATTTTCGATATCAATTACAGGGTATCATGCTAACCAGTAACAGAACTGTGCTGTGCTGAACTATGTCTGAAATTGCAATATTTGAAGTAGCCCTTTCATTACCATTTTACCATCAACTTTCTACAGGCAATCCTTACATATGCTGTGTCCTTTGCTGCTAGGATGTGCATCTACACTCCCAAAAGCATACTGCAGGGCTGGCATGAACATGGTTTAAAGCCTGAAGCACCATTTTGTAGCACTGTGGAGCTCTGTTGTTCTGACCAAGGACATCAGCCTTTTCATCAGCTGTCGATGGACTGGGCACCCCCTTAGTGCTAAATGGGCACACAGCACATTGGAAATAAATGATAGGGGAATTCCTAAACTGTGTTACTTTGAACACTGATCTCATCCACAGGTTACAGACTCGTATGTCAGTTGTTTCTAGGGTACAAGGACAGTGCCATACCTTCAGGGACACACAGGCAACAGAAAGGGGCCTTTAAACTTGGACCCCCTGCTTGAATTCAAAGGCTTGGATGGAGAGGGGTGGGCGATTTCCAGAGGGGGAAAATGAGACAGTATATTCCTCCAAACCATCTCTGTCCAAAACAGTGTAATTGTAATTACAAGCTTAATTATCAAGGGAGGAAAAAATTAACACGTGGAATCAAGCGTTTAATTAGCCGACAGAATCAACATGCTGCAGCTCTGTTTTGATGGATTCCGAGGACAGCCAATGGCCTCCACGCTTCGCTGTCCCTTTCTCAACTTAAATACTTATATATATAGTGTGTGTGTGTGTGTGTGTGTGTGTGTGTGTGTATTTATTTTCCACATCACCAAACAGATATAGGAAATAGAAAGTCTTAATAATAACGCAGTGTCAGAGTTATCATATGTCAGATTAACTTCAACACACCAAACAATACCCAGCACAGCAGATAGCAAGCAAAACTATAATGTTACACATTTCTAATATGGTGTAATTCAACTACATGACATGAGCACAGTCATGACATAAACATGGCTGCTCCTGTCACAATACAAACCCAGCTGAACCCATTTATATAAAAACACCATCATTGTGACACACCCTTGTCTTAGAAGAAAGGCAAGGACAGGAGCGTTCAAGTGCTTTTAATCTAAATCTAAACGTGTCTAATACAACTAAAGGAGTGTGAAAAGGAATGACATAAATTATGAGTCTAAAAAGGGTGTACTAATTAACTGACCTTGTGAAGGCTCCTTCCATGAAATGGCACAGTCAGTTTGGCACATGCTTTGAAGCACTTTGTCTCCCTATTTTAGCATATTTGACTTTCATTTCCTCAGGTCAATAACTAACCTATGAATAATCCATTATTCATTGCAATTACTCTCATGGACATTTATTTGTGAGCTCTCACACACACACACACACACACACTGTGGAGGGCCCATATTGTGTGGGAGACCAACAAGCTAACGGATCTTCCAACCTTTTGTTCGGCTCAGAGAGGTGCATCAACAAAAAAGCCGGCAACAAAACAACCTCTCGCGTGCGCATTCGCTGTGTCCTAAACAACGGCGCTCGCCAAAGTATACATGGTGCTCTTTTAAAGAAGAAAGTGTAAGCCTTGAAAACACCGCTGAGAATATTTGATACCAAAGGCATGAACGTGTGGCTTTTGTGAGAGGTGGGATAAGTGTTCTTTCCCTCTCTCTCTCTCTCTCTCTCTCTCTCTCTCTCTCTCTCTCTCTCTCTCTCTCTCTTTCTCTTTCTCTCTTGAGCACTAATACAGCCACATGGTACGATCTGCCATTGTGCATGTTGCTTCCAACAAGAGCCTGGACTAACTTCCTCAGAGGGCCCTGTCATAGACCCTGTCTCTCCCTCTCCAGCTGCAGCCTTTCTGAGAATGTGCACCTCTTTACAGGAAGTGGATAAATTATTACAAGGGTATGAAACAAGAGGGGGAAACAAAAGGATGCTGTGGAACAATTAGCAGACAATGGTTGAGGTCAAATGATGAGGACAAACAGCTTCATAAAAAAACCCTCTGAAAGGCATTAATGGAAAAATGTCCTCATATCATTCCTTAATACATTGGTCTCGTAAAACACCACAGAAAACCAAAGAGCCTTTATTTTTAGCTCGTCTAAGCCGTAACACAAAAACACGCTGAGAATGATGGCCAAAACATTGTGCCTGAGACGGGCACAAATGTGAACCCTGAGTTCAGCAAAAATGTCAAAGCAGAAATGAATACGCTGAGCACACAACCCATGCTTCTGCGCCTAAAAACACCTTCGCGGATATGGGTCCACCCCGTGTAATTTATCCCTGTCTGTTTGAATAAAGCCTGTCCCAAAACGCTCTTCTGGCAAGGGCCACCGCTTTGTGAAATACCACAGCCCCTCAATATCTGCCCCCCCCCCTCCCTTTTCACATTCATAAAAATATATGAGAAATGTAAATGTGCTCATCAAAGCTCCCGGGCCCGAGGTTATTCCCCATATCTGTGGCTGTCCTGCCTGGTAGCATACTTAAATGACAAGACTTGGCGAGAATAAAGGCACTGTTCTGAAGACTGTGACATGTGCCTGCGCTGACATGTTGGGAGTCCTCTCTGGCTTTGATGGCTGGGGGTAGATTAAAGTGAGAAACGGCTTTTTCTGTTAGCCTTCTAAGCCCTTGGGAAAAAAGGGGAGAGCTTTCCTTCTCGAAGGCAGAGCAGCAGGTCTGAGACCACTACTCAGGGAGGGAAAACGAGAGCCATGCAGCCAGAGTTTAAAAAAAGAAAAAAGCTCCCTCTGACCTCTTGGCAGCAATCCTGCTAAATATTTTCCATCAAAACAGTGTCATTTTGTAGTCTTTCATCTGTGGGTTTCACAGTGGAATTAGCCGGAGGGGGTTAATACATGGGTTGTTGTCTCTGAAAAAGGTCTTGCAGCTGCCCTGACTGTTCAAGGTTTAGCTACATCAGAAGAATCTGTAATTGTTTTTGACAATTATCATTTGCGCTGCAATTTGCAAGGCCTTTGTAAGCATTCACACATACATAAAAGATTGATAACTCTTACAGTTCAAAATAGAGGTTCAAGGAGCAGTCAACAAGTCACAGAAAAGCTGTTACATAGCCTATTTAATGTATATTTTATTTAACTCACCTCATATATGTCAACCCTCTCTATTTCTCAAGCATGCTCACAGACATACATTTACCCAAACACACCTCTCTGAGAGCCTTAAGCAGAAAATTGACTAAAAATGTGATACACTTACAAAATGATGCAGAGGCTAGGTAAATTGAACTCGCTATACAGTAGGTTGCTAGTCAGCGGTAGTCATGCTTGTGTGCATTTCAATGCATTAAGTGTATGTTCAGCGCTGTCTGTTCGACACTGAGATGTCTCAAAGAGGATGTCTTGTGATACAAAAGTACTGTCATGGAAATGAGCTGTGTTTTGCATTGCAAAAAGGCTTATATTGACTAGTACAGAATCCCATACCACCCTTTCTGCCAGAGACTGAGTCAACTCGTGGAATTACTAATACAGTATAGGCCAGAAATGTGATCCCCGGTATTAAAGGTCCACTGAATTGAGAAAGACTGGTTATGTCAACCAAAAATTGGCACAATTTCCTTATCCATTTGAACATACAAAGGCGGCGTACAAAGAACTCAATGTCAATGCTCCAATATAAAAGTACCAGTATTCAAAAAGAGAAAGAGAGAAAGAAAGTAACACAGAAACAAACAAACAGCCAAGAAACAAATGAAAATACCCAGCAGTCAATTCCAACATTGTACCAAATTTAAATTCTTCAGACATGCATGTATGGCTACCAGGGGTAATATATACAGTACAGAACCATATACAATATCAATATATACACCTCTCACAACAATGTCCAACCCAGTATGGTGAATAGAGAGGAAAGGTAAGGTAAAACACACACTGAAGTTTTGGTTAACCATCAGTTGGGTTTGTGTACTTTGCAATCTTATTTAGCCATTCTATTCCATTTATTATGTTAGGCTTCCAGAACCAATTTCACACAGGTACATTTGCTGGAGAAGACCAGCTACGTTTAATAACACCAAATTGTACGCCTCTCTGTAATCTGTGTGAACCTTGCTTTGAAATGGCAATTTGATTGGTCTTTCCAGGTGTTGAAAAATAAAGTTGAAGTCAGTGGAGTCAAGAGGTTTAACTTGGTGTTAGGTTTAAGTGTGTGTTAAGCTCAAACTCATCATACATTGAGCTCATGTTAGGAACTTTTGTTGATCTTGGCCACTTAGAGACAACTATTCCTCCATTTAAATCAATACAAGAACTACATGACAAACTATGTGTAATGTCCAAAGATGGATTGCAGTGTTGATTGACTATTTGTTAACCTGCACTCTGAGAGAGACCATGGACACACAGGGACACACAAACACTCAAGTCAGAGGAAAACACATGTGCTGCTTAAAATATTCTTCATGTGCCAATGTGTAAAGGGTTTCTCTTGCGAAGACCGATCATGGTCTCTTGAGACAGAGGCTCTCAGGGGACTTTGAGGGGGGATTCTCATGTGTCGTAACCCACTTGTTAAGACTTAATGATTTAAAGAAGCCAATTCATTTTATCCTATTGCACCACAGAGACTGTGACCCAGTTAGAAAATTTAAATAGGGATTTGATTTGAAGGGGCATATTAATTGGAACAGATGCCTTCTCAATTATTAACATCTCTCACAGCGTGGTTGCATGAGCTAAATTTACACCCTCGCTGTCTGTCCTCCATCACCCCCAGCCCCCCCCCACACACACACACACCCCGGCCCCATAGTCCTGTCCCTATACGTTTCAGCCATGTGTCTAAATCAAGGTCCGGAGCACATGGAGGGTGTTTGGAGATGAGCTGGCTTTATGTAAATGCCTGCCGCAGAGCGACTCATATTTACCGTGCTGTCTGCGCGGCAGCCGTCTCAGCTGGGAATCATCAATGTTTATCCCAGTTATTGGGAATGACAGGAGAGACACGGCTCAGCGAAGAGGCTGAGGTGCAAACACAAAGCAGTCGGGCGAAGGAAAGAGCTGTGTGTCTATATATATACTGTGTGTGTGTGTGTGTGTGTGTTTGTATGTATGTATACAGTATATACTGTATGTGCGTGTGTGTGTGTGTGTGCGGATGCTTACTCTACGGTTAAATGTATTCGTTCATGAGAATGCTCTCATTCGAAGTGACTTATGATCATGCATGATGGGTAACTTAACCCCTGACCCCATGTGGACTGCTTACTGAATGCTTACTGAATGCTAATGGTCAGTCACAGGCTGTTAACGTATTCCTGCCAGTCATCGACACGCTTTCTTTTAGCATTGCAAATTTTGATTTGTTGTCTAGATCAAAACATGTCAATCAAAATGGAGCAGTTAAAGTTGTATTACTGCCACCATGCCTATTTGTTTGATGAGTTTATTCTCTGATACATAATTGTCATGAACTTATATTTAATAGAGTTAAGAGTTTACTCTCTATAAGAGCTTAAACTTCTATACATATAGGTACATATAGTATATATAGAATATATACTATATTCTCGACATATATATATATATATATATATATATACAGTTGATGTAGGCCTATGTGGATCAAATACCTATGTATGGATGTATGTGGATGTTATGAAAGCCCAGTGTTTAAAAAGCTAGGATATTCTCAGAATGTTTTACCTCATACTATAAATAGACAGGCTTAACAGGCCGGCAATGTTTTTGATGTTGTTGTAATATGTAAATTTGATCTGAATTCATCTATTGCTTATACTTAAGAAGGTAATTGTTGACCAGGCTTTGTTTAAGGCCAATTACTTCAATCAAAAGGTAGCAAAGTCTAATAACCTCTTCGGTAAATGTATTCACATTATGGACCGCAAGGGACCGACGTTCACATTTGCATATGATGGATACAGAGCGGGCTCAGATTTAATGCAGCTCCTCTGCATAGTTTATGCTTATCTGACCTGCCTTGCCTCAAAACAACCACTTAGTTCAACACATCACCAAGGCTAGTCGTTAGTCTTGCTCATGCTTTTGATCTTAAAATCTAGCGCTGGTCTTTTAGAAAGTGCACAAAATACCCAATTAAATGTATAAAAATGTGTGCAAAATCCTTTACTTTTTTCAAAAACAGGGAACTCTTTCCTGTTTGGGGTCTAGTAGGGAGCTTGTTGCGTGACAGCATAACCTATTGTTCAATGCATTTCTTAGCACCAGCACACTGGCTTAGCCAGTCCTTTTGAATGTGCCTCTAACACATTATCATAAACCTTTCATGGAAGGCCATGAAAAATGCGACCTACTTCTGTTCAACATAAATTATATTAGCAGCAGTACTAAACTGAGCAAACATTTTCAGGCAGGCAGAAAGGAGAATGGAGGCTCTCACCCAGGCCTTTTGAAACTTGCCCACAGTCAGAGTAATTCAAAAGCGCAAATAGGCTTATTACATCTGCTTTTGCACTATTTAATGACATAATGGGTATAGCCACAGTCTGTTTTTCTTTTCATTTCCTTAAAGCAAAGAAGAGCGGATCCATTTAGCATCAAAGAAGAATAAAGATAAGGAATCATAGAGGTCATAGAAAGATAAATACGCCACCTGACCAACAAAGAGTAAAAACCTATTATTATCAAGTCCCCCCACAAGCCACGTGATGCTTCTTCTTTGTCTCTAAATCTCAGTGTTATCTTTGGGCTATCCCTGTTTGTTTCCATTCCTGCAAGGACAGAAAAAAAAATATATATGCTTCCGAGCCACCATCCAGGCAGTTCTAATCCAGGACCATGATCCCTTGCTTGGGAAGAAATGATGGATTCCTCTCAGTGGGCCGGCGCCTCTATAAGTCCACACCCCAAGCTGGAGTGGCAGGCCTGTAAATTTGCTTTATGTTGTCATTACTTACGGGGAGGTGACCAGCACCATCAGCTCCACCAGTTGCGTATGAGTTACGGCCACGGATCAAACTCTGTGACTTCTTCTCCGGAGTGAAATAGCCACAGTAATGACATGTTAAAGTAGAGCAGGCCCGGGCCTGACAAGAGTACTGCAACTAAATGGTATTACTTATTGTCTCCCGTGACAGCGTGTCCTTGAGACTGCCGTTTTATCACCTACCCTTGAGTTTCTGCCGCAAAGACATATGCCAGAGCACATTAAGGCATCGCTCATCATAAACCCACATAAAACGATATGGGTCTGGACAGTGGGTCACTCCCAAATGTAAACCTTTAAACAGAAGAGGCTCTTGGAAAGCCGGCATGGATTGACTTTGGCGGCTCGTGAGCATTTCAAATGGTCCTTAGTTAAACCTCTCCCAAGGTTGTGCTTTGGAGGGGAGGCACAAAGTGATGGAAGAACAGACCTGTCTTTTTCCCTCTGAGAGTGAGAGAGACACTGACTGATCCTAATGCTTTATTCAAGACTTTTGTCTAGGCGGCCCCCTGTTGTTGAATGCCCCCCGCTCCCCCAAAATTTCTCTCTCACACACACACACACACAAACACACACACACACACTCACTCACTCTCAAATCACTACCACCACAGACAAGTACCTTTCCTCATTTCACCCCCCCCTCCCTCCTCCCACTCCTCCTCCTCCCTCCACCACATTCCCTCTCTTTTATCACCATCACACACTTTCTCATTCCGAGTCCTCCATCTAAAAAGAGCACTCCTCTCATTTGCAACAAGCCTCCCACTGCGTGAGTGAAGGTCAGTACAGTCCAGACACAACAGCCCCCCCCCCTCCCCATATCCACCCAACCCAACCCACCCACACACCCATCCGCACCCTGCAGCATCTTCATTGCTCATCCGATCACATTCACCACGGGCACCTCTTGTTTTCCGGGGCCCTCGTCGACAGCAATCTATTTACAGCGATGCCACATAGACAAAGGAGGGGAGCTCGTTTTCAAAGGATGCATACTATTTCCCCGTTAAATTCACATGAGCTCGCAGCTCCTTGGCTGAGGGGAGCGTGCTTGGCCCGCTGCATGCATTTACTTAATGTGGCATCCTGAATGTGGAGGCAATACATCATTTTTTTTCCCCACAGACTGACAAGGGCCCGGGCCTAGTGGCACATGATGGTCCTTGAAGATGGGGAGGTTGTGACAATCATTCCATTTAAAGATGTGCTTTATCTCTCTCTTAAAATGTATGAATTAAAAAATGGGAGTATGCGAGCGCAGCTACACAGCATGAATGCATAAACACAAGGCTGCAGTCGGTGGTGAAACTACAGGCTAGCCATCCTACCTTTCCCTGCACTCACCACCTTGCATGAACACTACATGCTTCTGATGTGGCACCGCACACATGAATCAGACAGGGCCGACACTGTGTACTTAGCTCTTGCACCTTTAGCTGTCAGATGACAAACAGAGTGATGCAGTGAGTGGATTTCCACTGGTGTGGCCAGAGACAAACAGTGTCTCGCATCACCACTAAGGCATAGTAGGAGCCATGAGGATCACACACCGTTTAATCTCAGATTAATTTGCAGCCAGTGGTGAGATAATGCTATCTAGCAAAATCAAAAAGAAAGAACGAAAGAAAAAAAAAACAGAAGACTGGAGGATGGGGCCATAGACGTTGAGGTTTATCAGAAACAGATCTCTGCTCTCTGAAGACCCAGGCCCAAAAGTCTGACAGGTGTAGCGCGTCTCGAGCTGTTGGCGCTACTGTGCGTGTGCTTTCATTTCGACTCGCAAACAAACCAGAGTGCTTTTAAAATCAATCTCTCAGATGAGCGTAGGCAGGTTGGCTGTTTCACGAATGAGCGAGAAGAGAGAAACGATGCGAAGCGAAACACTGAGGTGTCTGAGCGAGCACAGGACTTTTTTATATATATGTATATATATATATAAATGGAATTTTTGATGCCGGTCTTGTAGGACTAGTGCCGTGCAAAGTAGAGATGATAATGAACCAGTGGAGTGATGAACATCTGCATATAATCACGCCATCATCACAACTCTTTTGTATTGGAGCACATTTTGTCTTAGTGGAAACGCAGGCAATCTTGACATGCACACTGGTAAAGCAGTATGCACAATGTCCTGAGGAGGCGTTTGAATTATGCATCTACTTCAGGATATCCAGGCCCTATAATGCATTTTCTGCTTTTGTACAGGTGCTCACTTGACCATCTTTTGTTTTCGGCCACTAAAAAAGAACATGGTCAACTTAGTCTCATGAAAAATTCACTGAACGTTTACCCGGGGAAAAAAATAAAAAATAAAAAACCTAAAAAAAATAAATAAAAAATCTCATCTCATGTATTATGTAGGATGAGCGGAGCTCCAAGCCTGGCTTCTTCCTCTGTCCTTCACCAACAGAGAGCAGCCGCAGCGAGAACGGAAAAAACAAAACAAAAAAGCGTTGGCTGCCTCTGCTGGAGACTCACTCACCCCTGTGCTCCTCGTAAACCACAACACTGCAACCACAACACATCCAGATAAAGACATCATTCGCCAGCATCTATAAAGTTTAGGAGGAAATACAGACTTTTACAATGTACTTAGGACATCCTTAGGACATCCGCGGGACCAACCCTGGGTCTCCCTGGGGGTTGTGGTCATTTCTACATGCTAATGGGCCACTACTGTTTGTCAGCACCATTTGAATATTGATAATCTCAGAACCGGCAGCTCTTGGGATAACGTGCACTCTGGTAAAATGGTGTGTTATGGCAATTTCAAACATATGTATAAACGTGACTGGAAACTATAGATGTAGATTCCTAAACGTGACTGGAAACTATAGATGTAGATTCCTATTTTTGGAGTGATAAAGTCCAATGAGATGCAGTGTAAGGCTGGTAGGGGAGGAGGGAGCCGGTAAGATATTCCTACGCAGGAGACCAGACCACCGCAGGGCAAGTATCTGCCCTGGATTCCAGAGTGGGCTTGGATATTTAGTAAAGGAGACTCAGGTGTCCGCTTCTGTCCTTTCTATTTGACCACTGCACTGCCATCTCCAAAGGACAAAATGTCACACGACTCCACGCCTCCAGTCATCTCTCTCCAAGCCCTTTTTGCCTTGTTGCTGGTGTGACAGCTAAACCATACAAGCAGTGGTAGGAAGCGATCCCTAGCCTACTCGTCTATTTAACTGCCTGTGATCACAAAGCACAGGCAGAACAAGCAGGTACAGAGGGAAGGACATATCAGGCAACATCAGCAGAGTCCATATGAGGGGAGAGACACGTAACACATGAAGCGTGATCACAGTGAAAAAGGTTTGCGTCACATTATGAGATCAACTAATTAAGCCGGCTCAGAGGGGAGGAGAACTCTCGGCTGGACGTGCGTTTGCCGAGATTAGAGATGGATGGCGAAAAAGGGAAAAAAAACCCATGTTGGGGATTTTCCGTGCCAAAATGATTAAGATTCTCAATAAAACTGAGCAGGCCTTCTGTGGCCTTCACAGAGACAATCATAGAGAGGAGCCGTGTGTTCAGGCCATGAAAATACATTTTCATAAATTTTCACAACAGCATTGAGGAGAACTTCCACTGCCATTCATCACCACAGTACTCCTTGTCGTTGCATACAGGCGCTTTGAAAATTGCTACACTTTTTTTTTGGCCTTAGAAGTTAGTCTTTTCCTTGAGTCCACACAACAAACAAGCAAGAGTTTTCACTTTGCAATTTAATGCTGTGAACTGTTTGGCATCCCTCGAAGTATGGGAGTGGGCATAAAACATGGCGGCTGTGACACTGACTTGAGCAGCTTTACCGGCAGAAGTCAAGAGCACCGCCGTCAGATCCCCCGTGCTCTGCTGAAATTGCTTTTTATGATTTACTGGCAGGCACTGAATCTTCTTTATATGTTTTCTATAAGGGTATGGCTCTCGGACATGGAATGTAAATGAAGGGAGAGCCATCTGATGGAGAGAGAGAGAGAGAGAGTGTGTGTGTGTGTGTGTGTGTGTGGAGGGGGGGGCATTTCTGAAGGATGGCCATCTCGCATGGAGAGGAAGAAGGCGTGGACAATGTCCCTTCATCTCTGGCATGACAATTCAGCTCCTCATTTACCTTGCTGCCAAGGGGAAATGGGGGGGGGGGGGTTGACACACAATACAACATGTATCACTGTCTCTCACTCAATGTCTAATGTCTTGCCCAAGTGCTCCAAGCTGGCAATACAATCAGGTGATTTTCGGCTGCTGTTTGCTATCAATCAATAGCTGCTGGCAGCCAATGCGACTGATTGAATTTTGACTACTTGATGGCATCCGTTTCTAAACTTTTCATGCCTTTAGTCATTGGCATAGGTGTATGGGAGGAAGGGTTTGGGAGGGGGAGGAAAAACAACTTCAGAAGCCTTTCAGCGGGTCTAGATAAATAAATATCCACGCCCACACAGAAATCTGTAAAATCAAATCACATCAACGCTAGGGGACACATCAGACCGGAATTAATCTCTGCGGTGCTTATCACCCAGGGGGCATCACAGGTTTTGTGTACACACAACCACGGTCCACTGCTGCTAGGCCATTGTTTCTCTCTCTCTTTCTCTCTGCCTGTCTCCTTCCCTCTCTCTCTCTCTCTCTCTCCCTCTCTCTCTGTCTCACTCCCTCTATTTTTCATGTGCCTGCAAACATTCTGACTCAGAGACTCCACAAATGCCACCCTCTTTATCACTGAATAAAACCTACTGCTTTAACTGAACATAACCACAAAGCCTTGAAGCTTCATTTATAGACCAATATACATCACCATGAGGACAAAAGCTTCAATCGAGTATCTAGCTTTATCCTTGAGCTTGGACAGATATCAGTCTTTCATTGACCATATACACTACTGACTATGATAATAAGCATTCTTAATACTTAACAGTGGTGATCTAAGGGAAGTGCATTTGCTCTGTACTTCTTGCCATGAATTACTCCAAAATGTCATTGGTGTCAGTCTTGAAATGAGAAGCTTATTAAAGTTGTTTACTTTTCTATCAGTGTTAACAAGCCATCTCTTAAAAGTTCCCTGAATAGAAATCTTCCTATGCATATTAAGAGGCTGAATCCATCTTTCCTGGAATCGATTATTGTCATTCATGTGGTTTGAGCATGTGAGCATGAGATGCAGGTCATCATTATTAGAAGAACATCAACAAGAAATACTATGCAAATTAGATTTGAAAAGTGTGCAAATAAGGATGGCTTTAGGCAAGATGTGATCACAAGGTATAAGAAATGAAAGCCTAATTAAGCACCCCCCCCCCCCCAAAGTTTTAGTCTGTTTATTTAATGAAGCACAAATTAGAATGCAGCACATACCTTGGTCATACATTGCAGTCACAGGGTACACCCATTATTTGTCATTTACTGGCACTCTTTTCCAGAGCGTCCTACAGTGAACTAACTACAGGGACAGCCCCCCGGGGGGCACATTAGTGGCACCCCCAGGGGCTGACTCATGGGAGTGACATCCAGGCTCTAAAATGTTGAAAACTGTTATGATATAGTTGTATTTCACTGTGTAATGAGTGACCCAGACCAACCCTTGCTAAAGTATCTCTTAAAAAAGGTATACTGTACTGTAGCTAGCTCTGAGAAAGAACTCAAAATGGTGCAGTTTAAGGTATGACTTACGATTGAGGTGGTGTTAAGAAGACAACCCTGGGCAACCCAGGCACCTTAGGTAATAATGTACTCAATGGTGAACATATACCATAATCTACTCAATGGTGCACATATAACAAACCATAATCTACTCAATGACACCAAGTTTGTCAGTGAGTCATCCTCTTCCACACAGGCTCTGTGGGGAAAAGCCCTGCTAACCATTCCCCTTGACATGGTTGTAAGTCAATTACACTGAAATGGTGTGAGACGATTAGGGACTATGCCTGGCAAATTAAAGCTACACTGACAAACCAAT
>NW_027468848.1:20835866-20880866 GCF_046254945.1 Alosa pseudoharengus | reverse complement strand
ATGGGAAGCTTTCTCTCCAAGCAGCCATCCGAATGGCTGGGGTATGGAGGTGGCCACAGCTGGTGATTTGCACATGGCTAGATGCGTTGAAAGTGTGCGTTCACGGTAAACTCGGCTGGCTGGCTGGCTGAGCCGAGGGAGCGGCGGTACTCACCCCTAACCTACTGATGCAGTTTATCCAAATGCAAATACAGATCCACAAGGCTGCTTTTTTAATCTCACAACTACAGAGTGTAGCATTATTAATTGGTCTCCCTGCGCGAACGTACATTATGGGAGTGTGCCGTGAGACGGCAAATAGACCATCCACCCCAATTAATTTAGGGAGCGGCTTAAATGATTCCAAATCAGCTGAAGGGGGATGGAAAAAAAAATATTACAAAACAAAAATGACCAGGCTGGCAGAGGGGGCTGTTAGAGCTAAAAGCTGGCAGGGGCGAATTTCACCTTTTTTCACCTCTCTGACGTTCTTCATATTAGAGAAATTTTCAAATATTAATATTTCATCCCTTTGCAGGGTGTAGCGTTGCAATATTGAAGAGCGCTGGAATCCCATGGCTTCGTGTAGAGAGCTGTGTAAGGCAGGATCTTACTGGAATCCTTCCAGTATCCAATTATCAAAGGCAAGGTGAGAGACAAAGCTAGACTAGACTAGCCGCAGGCCTGTCCATTGGAACAGAAATAAGGGGAAGAAAAACATGGTCTGGTGATGTCTCATTTCGCAGTGACCTGGTCGAAAAAACCAATCCAACAATACACATATGCAGCAGTAGATTGGTCAAGAAAATCAGACGCATTCGTTAATGAAGTCCTGTAATGCTATGCAAGAAACCTGCAGAGGATACTCCACTCCACTGTAAACTACAGTAGGCCAGATATGAGAATGGAGAAAAAGGCTCTGTTTGAGCCACTGAATCCTGTGATCAAAAGCCCCCCCCCCCCCAAGGGAGCTCAAACAAGATCAGAGCAACACAACAGGACAGATAAACTGAAGCCGCACCACTTCAGCTGACCAAATCGCAAACAAGAGGACACAAGTGACCATTTAAATGCCACAGACTATTTAAATGCAAAGGGCAACCACAGCCTGCAGCAACACAAACCAATCTACTGGTTGTTTTCCTTTCTCTGTCTCTCTCTCTCTCTCTTTCTGTCTCTCTTCCTTTCTTTTCTTATGCTACCCAATGCTAATTCATTTGGAGAACAAAACTGACGCCAACCCCTGAGCATTCTCTGACAGCGTGTCCATTTTGAAAGCACACATTTCCACAGGTTGTTTTTCTCTGCCACTGTTTTGTCACAAGCTGCTGCTGGAGCAGTAATTGGCCTTCCTGCGCCTCCGCCGAGGGTCTGCCTTTTCATCATGGCCACGTTCGTCCTCCGTGCGGTTCCACGCCATGTTCTCTACATCATTCTCAGCAGACCCAAACTGTTTACAGTAATGATACCAGAGGGGTAAACGTGCACTTAATTTTTGCCTGTGGACATTTAGAATGTAAACGAACAGGTCTAACAAATCCCGTTTGTAATCTCTGTGCCAGCTATGATAAACACGCTCAAGTGACATGAAAGACCCTTATTAAACGCAAGCGGCGCCCGCACGGCGGCTTTGTGCGTAGGAGCGACATCTGATAACAATAAAGGCAATTGCCCCTTCAGATGACATAAGCGCGTGTGTGTGCGCGTGCATGTGAGCGCGCGCACCTCAGTGAGCATGGCGAACACGGAGGCGAAGCGTGCTGCCCTCCCTCTGTCCGGACGGACGTCAGCAGCTGCTGCAGCGGTGGTGAGAACTCCGCGGAGGATTGGCCGTGTGACAGACCTGGCGGGCACAAACGCCCGAACACACAACACTAAAAACACTTAAAAACAGAGAGGGGAGCCCAGTGCCTTGCGCTCTACACTCCGTCCCCACGTCCCCACCGACACACACACACACACACACACCTCCCCAAATCTAACCTCCTCTCCTCCCCCCTCTCATTTCACCCTCTCCCTCTCTCTTTCTATTCCACTCACCCACGCACTCACTCGCTCGCTCACTCACACACTTTCGCTCTTCACACCAACTTCACACAAACACGAGTGTCCCTTTCTGAAGAGCTGTCTTCTACACCGTGACAGAGGGCTTTTAAAAGACTGTTAAGCAATGATTTTGTGCTCAGGGGCTTGTCCATATTGACTGTGTCCAGTGAACACTGACCAGCTGAATCTTAGGACTGCAGAGGCTATAGTGCTGACCACACTTATACCAGCACAGATAGTGGGCTATGCTTAGATTGGCATGCAGTGCCATGAAACATTAGCAAGCTTTGAAAGATTCAAAAAGTTTCGTCCACTTCAACAACTTCCATTTCTGCACTTTTTGTATCTGATACAAAAAAATCTATTTTTATTGCTTGGTAGTATGAGAGAGTAAATATTTAGTTCTTCGCTGAGAGACCATTACGGGCTCTTAATCCTCTCTGTAAATATTACAATTGCACACTCATCACCCTCAGATGAAGACACTGATTACAATGAGCTGCTCGGGTAGCTGAATTAATGCACATCATCAAAGGCCTACTCAGCAACCCAGCTAGAGCTAGTCCAAAAGCACAATACCTTTACAAAATAAATGAATGAATGAACGAATGCATAACTTAATGAATGAACAAATACAAATAAACAAATCAATTCCATACATACAAAGCAATGACACATAAGATATGTAAGGCTTCTGCAGGCTCTGAGCCTGACAGTGCCTTGTGTTACGATTCCATTTAGCGTGTGTGTTCACTGTGCCCGGGAGCAGCGCGGCAGGCCAGCTTGTGTTTTAAGATTCATGGATATGAGGCGGTGACAGACGATGACGTGCCCCCATCCCACCCCCAACGACAACCAGGAGCGTGTGGGGTGAGTATAGAGCGGGTCAGCATCAGAGGATGGGCGGCGTATGCCCTCTTTGCCTGCCTTGTGTGGTCATGCTGCATTAAGCCGCGTAAATGAGTGGGACTGTCAGGCGACCGCTGGCAGTGAGAGGAGGAGGGGGGGGGATGATAGGGGCCAGAGCGAGGGGTGATGTTTTGCGGCCGTGACTCGCGACCGACATCAGCGGCGTGTCTCGGCACGGTGCTGCGGGGAGGTGGAGTTCAAGGATGGCCAGACGACAGGTGACAAGAAGCTGGAGGCTGGCCATCAAAAGAGGGACGACAGCAAAGCTACAGTACGCTGGCTTGCCTGTGCGTTCCCACCCCCCCGCCCCCCCCCCCCACCATGATCCCACTCCAGATTAGTCAACCTGTAAAGCGAGGGACGGATCAGACTTACAGATTTACAAAGCACCACCAGGCCATCAGTGGCATGCAAGACAAGCAGGTGATCGATTTGTCATGTCTTCAGGGTCATCACTCTCTTCTCACAAACTTAGTTTAACCTACACCATACAAATACAAATGCAGTCCATTTTCCTTTGAGAGCACTCCATTTCCCTCTCCTTTCCTTTCTATTCCTCTTGTGATTCAGTAATGCATATTATGGTCTGTTTCCGTGACCTTGGTGCATGAACTGGGCAAAGCCCTTGGTTTGAGTTTAATACACGCTTCCCATGAGCTGTGCAGCCAGCCATTCCTCTGCTGCACCCTAAGGGCATCATGCACACACTCTCCAGCCCCTAGAGCCTACAGTCTCCTCAGACACAAAACAGCCTCGTCACTAGTGCTGAGCCACAAGCACAGCTCCTCCTCGACCATCACCAGAGGATTTACATCCAGCTGCACGCACGCACGCACACACACACACACACACACACACACACACACACACACACACACACACACACACACACACACACACACACACACACACACACACACACACACACACACACACACAGGGCAACCGAACAAATCCCCATTTCAGCACTATAGCCTCTGACTCCTCCTATTTTCTTCCTACTACTAAGAGCTGTGTAAAGAGAGAACCCTTTTTGCCCACAACCCCATAAGCTGACCCAAAGCCTCCCAGTGTGGGGTCCGGCTTCTCGGTGGGACGCGACTGGCATTTAAGAGTAATTATGAGGTGCTCCCTACACAGTGCAGTGACATAGATCGGCATTTGACCTTTGCCGGGAGCGGCGAGGAAATCACCGCTCCAGGGTCAGAGAAAATCGAAGGAATTAGTGAGGCAAAAACAACAATATCCACATGATTAGAGTAGGCTTCTTCTAAAGAGGATTTAAAGCTTAACTTTTTAAGATTTACAAGACTTATGCTTAGGACATACAGTAATTGAATAAGGCATTTGCATAAGGATTATCGTGCAAGTTATAATTCATTTTTATGTAATATGTCAAGTAGATATTTATTTTAATGTATACATGGGAAATTTGATGGATGAGCATGAAGATGATGTGTGAATTATTGAGCTAAGAAATTAGAAATAAAGATGGATTACACCACGACAAGTTATGCTTGCCACACACTTGGCTTACTGGCTCACCCATGATACTGTATGAGTGGAGAAAGGGCTGTGCTAAGGAAGCACTGATATATCAGATATACCTGCATTTGGTATGCATTTGAAGGGCCACATTGAAGTATACTGCTTATCATCCACATTAGAGGAATGATAACTGTAATGGCAGATGCAAGAGAGAATGGTTCTTTTTGCCCACATTTACATTTTATTGATAACTCAGTTCAGAAGAAAACCAAATGCAAAGAAGAAAGCTGCAAATTCCAGCACAAGTTAAACCAGACAGTAGATTAAAGAGCGGCCTCTGTGAAAACTTCACTGCAGCAGAAGAGACATCAAAAAAATAACGCAAATCAATTATGAAAACTTTTCCCTTAACGAAAAACAATGCTTTGAAGCTGGTTTCTCTGTCCATAACAATATGCACACTTCTAGTTTAATAGGAAAAAAATCTCCCCTGAGATGTTCACAATTCTTAAAAATCAAAGAAGCCAAAGAAGGCAGTAAACATCTGCTATATATTTGAGGACCATGCTGTAGGAACACCAGGTCATGGGGCAATGGCAAGATATAGTATGTGTCTAAGAGAGCAACTGTGAAAGGAAATCCTATTACTATAACTGGTAGTTATTTTCAACGACTGATTAGTATCCAGTTGCTGACAGGCATCTGAAACGTGGCATCGTTATTTCACAATCAAGGTACAAAATACATATAACAATGACTGCCTGGCACTATTGTCTTGGTTGTCTTGGTTCTCAGATAACTGTTGGAGGGGGTCAGGTTCACCAAATCAGTCCAGCTCACCGGAAGTATAAAAGCATGATAGGAATATAATTCAACAGGAATACAGACAGAGACCCTGTAATGAATAGGGCAGCGAATGATGTAGCTCTCTCTGTCTGTCTCTCTCTCTCTCTCTCTCTCTCTGTCTCTCTCTCTCTCTATCTCTCCTCCTCTCACCCTGTCTCCTCAACTTTGAGTTATGTGAACACAGCAATGTAGTGTGCTAAATAATGCCTACAGCAAGGCTTGATTGACGCGTTCACAGTAGTGCTGTGCAGCAGTCCGCTGGGAGCGTGTTTACTAAACAAACAGGAAATTACTTGAGTTCTGACATCAGCAGTACAAAAAAGACTGCTGAGATTCAGCTTTACAATACTGCACAGAAAAAGAAACAGCGGGAAACATGTCGTGTTGAAAATCCACAGAATTAGGATGTACAGTAGAACCAATCAAGATGCAAGATGATGCTTCTAGTTTTTGTAACACACAAAATAAATCTGTTCTCAAAGTATGAGTCATAAAGATTCACTTACAAACCCTGACTTTTATACTAACAGTGCCCCCCCCCCACACACACACACACACACACACAAGTAGTACTCCACCATTTGGCACAGTGTTTTTTCCATTATCATTTTTGAAGCCAATGGGTCTATTTCTGCTCTTTTCCACTCTCTTGCAGCACAGAGAGCGGGCACTGTCTGAGCTGGCAGCCTTAATGGAGACATTGGGAGCTTTTTTTTGGGGGGGGGGGGGGAGAGACCTGGGGCTCACTACTGTCCAAGAGGGCAGAAAGCTGGTCAGTGGTCGCTCTGATTTTCACCGCCCCCTTGAACATCTACTCACGCATGGGAGACAGACGGTGGCGGCGGCACCATGGAAAAGTAAGCTCGGCTACATAACAACAACCACAACAACAATACAGAAATGGCATCTAGTTCTCCACCATGTAGCAGCACATTGCTGAACGCCCATGATACAGAAATAGCATTTCATTTTCATTTTTACTGTATTTCCACATGAATTGTTTATGAAAATATGTATTCGTGCAGTTGCTTGCATGGAATATTAGAGGGAAATAATCACTTGTGGCCATGGCTTTCAAACATTAATCTTTCAGAACTGGCTTGACAACATTGTTCCGGATACAATACAAACATCAAAACAGACATGCTGCTTTAAGCCAGCACAGAAATCAGTTGTGGTCCTGTCACCAGGGGCACTTATCTCTGTACATAAAAGCAACACAAAAATTGCCATAGAACAATGAAGCATGAAGTTAAATATAGCAGTTTTAGGTTCAGCTGTTGACCAGCCCACAAAAACATTCTCTCTTCCACATCAGATTTCTTTTCAAGTCATTCAAATCACACCAACAGACACACACAACCAGAAAGGATTTCCCATGCGAGAGGTGTGAAAAATAGAATGCAAGACTAAACAATTCCAAAAGCAGAAATGAAGATGGTAGCGGTGATGGAAGGTGAAGATGGACTATTTGGGATTTCATGCACTATTGACCAGCTCTTCGCATCATTATTTTCTTGTTACAAAGACCTAGGGAGTTTTTCCTCTAAAAATAGAAAACTGACATGGCTCTGTCCATCTGGCCCACCTGCAAAGCTTTGGTGAGGATTATGCACTGAAAATTTCCTGCCACTAAAGACCAATATGGAAGCGAATGGGAAAAGAGGAAGCAAAGATGCACTCTGTTTCTTGCTTAAAGCATCAACAGGCAAGATTATTTTATTTAAGCTATGTATTGCATTTAAAATATTCTTGAATGTGTTCAAACATGCAGTGTATCCTAAAACAGACCAAAAACCCATAAGGCCTCTGTGCATCAAGTTCATTGAGATACAAATATACTGTATTCCTTCCTGCAGTATCTCAGGCAAGCTGGTGACGTTAACCAATCAGAGCATGACACTGGCTCAGAGTCAGGGAAATGTCAGTCAAAGAGACAAAACAGGTGATAGGCTCCATGAGCCCAACAGGAAGACCAAGAGGAGGGACGACTGAAGAGCTTGGCCTTCAAATCTCAGGCAAAAGTTGATTGATACCCAGATAGCAGAGGGGCGTTGAATCCACGTTTGTTTGAAGCGGCTGAGGTTGATTCAACGTGGATTCAACGCCCCTGTGCTATCAGGGTATGTATGTATTGAATGTTGTCGCCATAATTACTAGCAGTACAATCAATGGCCTCTATGCCCACTGGAATCAGCTGACCACTGCATACAGGTGTCGTTGGGAGTTTCAAAATAAAATGGTTATGCTGTTCAGTGCTCTCATTTTGTCATCTCCTACGAAGGAATGAGGCCAATCCTGACTCTCTCTCTCTCTCTCTCTTTCTCTCTCTCTCTCTCTCTCTTTCTTTGTCTCTCTTTCATATACCCACACACTCACCCACCAGCAGACACTGCCACATTCACTCGAGTGCATTTCTGTTCGAGTTGTTCTGCCTTTTGATCTCTGGACTGATAACAGGCACCGTGCTGACGGTTGAGGAAGAGTCTGAAGTTCACTCTTTCCTTCAGCTGGGGATTTGCACATCATAAAGCCAAGAGGCAGTGTCCTATCCTGCCCGTTAAAGGACTACACCATTGTAACGCAACGCACCATTATGTCCGCTAAGCTGCAGTACAAGGTGCCTTTTGTGTGAACACACAATGTGGCATATAAACATGTTACCCACAAAACACACGCCTGGCTTTTACAGTGAAGACAAGTCTTCCTCTTCTATTGACTTACTGGAGCGACACTTAAACACAGGAATGGAAGATATTTATCTGTAAACAACTGACAGTCAAGACTGCCGCAATTAATGTATCATGTCTGACTTTGGATTGGGCAAAGTCTTCTGCACATGCTTAAAGACTTGACATTGGGATAAATGTACACTACATAGCCTGCTACACAGCCAAGTCAGACTAGAACAGGCTCCACACATACAAAAAGCACATAAAGACTTATCAAATCTGCTAACTCAACTTAAAAATGGGTTTAACACTGTAACTAGTCAACACTTGGTGGCTTGTGATGACAGTCACTGCAGTTGGTGCCTGCTACTTGGGGGACCTTATCAGCCACTAGGGGGAGAGTGTTCTGCCAAACTCGGTACACATTTCACCAAACAAAACCTGACACTAGAACCGGATTCTGTTTAAACTCCACCAACCAACGGGGTGTTAACTGAAATCAACTGGCAATGACTATGGTCCAACAAGAGGACTGTGAAACCTTTGAAGTGTGGCACTCGTCGTGACTAACATGGTGTAAGGGGGGTCTTTTTGGCTATTCAACCCCGGGCAAGAGAGTGGATATGCAACAGTAAGAGGGAGCCGGGCAGATCGACATAATGCCACGGATTTTGGGTCTATTCAACGACATAAATCACAGTGACTTTGTGAATAGCCTCATAAAGCGGCGCCATTGCCATTCAACGCACGGAGCCCTTGTGCTTCATCCAGCATGCAGATCATTAAGGAGTCTCCTCGGCAATCAAGTAATGCCCGCGTGATGAAATGCCTTGATCCGGCGAAATAAAGAATGCAATGTTCTGTTTTCCTGTGTGGCATTCTTCTTTCTCCCCTTCTACATCAGAGAGAAAGATTAGATGCGGCTTACTTATGACAATGTCAAAAGTTAGTGGATCTGTGCTATGGACGATGTATGTCATCAGTGATAATAAAAGAGGTCACACATTTTATTTTTCATTTATCAATAACATAGTTCTTGTCAACTGCGTTGTGCATGCTATTGGTGGCGTTTGCCTGATATATGTAGCCTATGTATGATGGCTGTGAAAGCTATATATTCCAACTTGCGTGACCAATGAAACGTGACCAGTGACGAAAGGGTGACTTTATTTTTGGAATTGGCTACCGTCGTCCTTTTTGAAGTCCATGGTGATAAGTCAAAATGGCAGCCGATGAAAATTAGCTATTGATGACTGAGTACTGGACACATCAAGATTACAGCTGAAGGGACGGGATTTTTTTTTTACTGGAAAGAAGAGTCAAGTGATTGGATGTCAAGATTGTTTAGCCTTCTTGATCACCCTGGTCTTGACTGAACAACTAATTATCATCCATACTGAAAAAAATGAAGTGATTTAATAATATCAACTATCCTCTCATATACGACATCTCTCTAATCAGGGTAAAACTAATTTTTTAGTTTTTTTAAGGGGAGGGAGGGGCGGTTATAACAACGATCAACTTGCTTCTAGACGACAGCAGATATTATTAAATGTCCATAGCCTACGGTGCATTAGGATCTTACATAAAAATTATTTAAGTCTAGTTAAAAATCCGTTGGCTAACATACTGACTTCACTTTTCTAGAAGCCACATTAATACTTTCATCTCTCTCTCTCTCTCTCTCTCCTTGTGTTTGTGTGGATGACCCATTAGTCCATTTGGAAGCATAAAAGTACTCAGTCATATAGCACCCTTGACTGAGGTCCACTGTCTCTACCCTTCTCTAAAGATTCCTGCAACCATACAACCATTATGAAATACGTACTCTCTCTCTCTCTCTCTCTCTCTCTCTCCCACGCGCATCCATACACATTAGGGATGCCAATGTTCTATTTTCTCGTGCTTTCCCTGCACACACTGAACAAAATTAAAAAGCCATATATTAAAGATTTGTTCTGCTTTAATACCAGCTGTTTGGAGGTATAGTGAATGATTTGTCAAACCACCTGTTCTTAGTAAATAGCCTTCCTATAATGACCACAGCAATGCGCAGTTATCTACCAACATCAAATATCTGGTCGACAATAACGTAGTAGCCTGTTATTTGAATGTATTATCACGAGTAAATGTAGCCTATTCACATTTAGAGAATGCATTACAATTACCCCAAAGCAATAAACAAAGTACTATCTGGAAAAACCATGCCCATTTAGCCACTACAGGGACAGTGCGTGGCAAGATGTTGTGTATCTGAAGGGTGACATCGACAGGGGACCCTGGGGATAGCTTGAGCTCCGCATTGGTCTTCAACAGTTTATTGTACGAATAGAATATTTACATTGTTTAGCTTAATTCAATAATATACAATGTATTTGGAATTGCCTACAACTTATAAAACGTCCAAAGTTTCAACGGATTTCCTGCCGGAGGGGAAGGTGTCAGTGTTAACTATAACTTACCGATATGTATGATTGAATCGGCAAGCAAGGGCTTCCACTCCTGACACCAAATAGTGACCAATAAGACCACTGCCGGAAAAACTTTCATCTCTCCCGCTGTTCGAGGTTATTTTCCGTAATGTAGGCAGGCGATTTTAAATCCCGAGTGATTGAAGATTTAGTCCAGATAGATGATTTCCTTCTCCGGTGCCGTCCGCTCCCTGGGATTTTGGGGGGCTTGAATGAGACAGTATTGAGCAGAGCGAAGCAATTTCCAGACGCTAACCCTTTTTTTTATAACATCCTCTTTCCGTCAAATCATCCTGAATGCGCAAGATTTCTTCTTGTTCGAATCCAAAGCAAACTCACCCGTGCAGAGTCATGAACGACATCAAAACCAGATTGTATTAAGCATGTTGTCACGATGGTCTGCTTCTTTAATGCGACTCAGAAACGGACCTCCGACAAGATCAGAATGGACCGTGATCCATGCCTCAGACACGACGCATTCTTGTCAGCCTCACCGAACCAAACATTTAAAGAATAACTTCCTTTTTCGTGAAGACGCAGTAAAGCGCTCCTAGAATTCAGTCGACCGAAGCGTCAAAACGGATGAATTCGGGCTGAAAAGAAACAAAATCGACGAGCCCTTTTATTCCAGAGTACCGTGGAACAGTGAGGCGACACTTTTTCTGCGACAGAAAGAACTGTATTTCAGTACAGAGCGCGCAATGACGCTCCGCATGCGGATTCCCGTTAGCATTTGTTGGATAAACCGTGCTGAGTGGGAGGAGGAGGCTAGGGGAGGGATGCAACTAGACGCACAGCATCAGTAGCCGGCCGCGTTCGGTGTAGGACTAAATTACCTTAGAGGAAGATAGACGGAGAGAGAGAAAGATGCAAAGAGGGAGGGGTGGTAACATAATCATGGAGAATGGTAATCTGTGAGGCTCTAGCTCCTCCCCAGTCCGGCAACTTGCACTCTTGCTCTCTGCAACAAATGAAGACATGATTTCAATCACGTCTTCATTTTACTTGTTAGGAAGAGTTTTTCATGACACTATTGAACTATATAGAATTATTACTGAGGCTGTGTAGGCTTACTTTAACTTTAGAGCACAAAATGTAGGCTAGTTTGTGCGTTGTAGCCTAAATCATATGTAATTTAGGGTCACTTAGGACTATGAAAGTGGTACACATATCAGACTACAGCGACGTGACCACTAAAAACAATATAATGTTAATTACAGCCTATAGCCTATTTCTTTGTTCTTACTGTGGTTTCATGTCATAAACATTTAAGTACCTCATCCGTTCCACCTGAGCAATGCTGAATACAAACGTTGTATAAAGTGTGAAGACTTTAGAGCAAAAGCCCAATATCTTTCAATGTTTTCACTGTAATATTCACTGTTTTCACTGTAACATTCCTTATTGTCTAGTAGAGGAAATGACAGACCAACACATTAGATCGCATAAGGATTCTGCATTGCAAATGTTGTGCATGGAGGCACAGTTGTTGATGGGTATACTTGATACTGTAGATAGGTAAAGATGTTTTCAGAGCGCCCCAGAGAAAGCAAAGACCTCTGGGGAGTAGAAGGAACATTTGCTGCTATGGGCCCATATTGAGAAAACTCCCGGCGAGCCAGTGATGCCCCATTAACTGCAATGATTGGATAAGGCATGTAAGAAAACGAAGATGTGCAGCATATTAATGCTGTACGGGATGAACTATGCAGAGGTCACTTCAGTTCCTCAGCATGCTCTTGCAGACCAGTGAGGAAGAGATGTCACCCCTCACCCCCTCCCATTCATGTACAGTACAAACCATGTAGCCAATAAAAATAGGTTGCTTTTTACTGTCACTTTCACACACATATGTAGGTTATAATGGGACACCAGGCATAGTTGTCAAACACCCTGCTGTCTGAGATACAATCTCATGAAAACAGGATGTTGTTAGCCCCACCTAGGCAGTAGGGGCATTTTGTTGATCAGATTTTAATCAGATTCTCAAACTCGTGCCCAGAGCCCAAGAATGACACTTTTTTTATTTTTGATGTGCAGACGTGTAAATGTTTACGAGCAGTTTATGGGGGACGCTCTTAAAGTCTGCCTCTCTCACCCGCTCCCTCTCCCTCTCTCTCTCTCTTTCTCTCTCTAGTCCCGAGCGCTGCTCAGGTGTGCATTGTAGAGCTAGTTAGTATGCATGCAGTCACACCTCAAGGACACATCGCTGCTGGAGATTTGCCACTTCGCTAAGGCCAGGAAACACTCTCCTCAGGAAGCAGCAACATTCAGTGCAGTTACCACAAGTCAGCATAATAAACCTGAACCGTGGTCAGGAATAAAGAGATGGCACCCTCAAAAGTCACGCATTCTTGGCATTCTCTTTTTTTCTCAAGTTTTCCGAGGCCCCAAACTCAAACGCTAGTATTGCTCACATCTCACATCTTGAATACGTGCCATTTTCAACCCTGGTCTGCGTTGAGTGATTTAAGGGTTTTAATAATAGCACAAACAAAGAGACTCTTGCTCTGCTTTGTAATGGCAAGCCACAGAGAGGGCATTCAGGGATTATGAGTCACTCAGGTTTACAAAAGACAGGT
Source organism: Alosa pseudoharengus (assembly GCF_046254945.1). Classification (NCBI taxonomy): domain Eukaryota; kingdom Metazoa; phylum Chordata; class Actinopteri; order Clupeiformes; family Clupeidae; genus Alosa; species Alosa pseudoharengus. The sequence continues at coordinate 20,867,873 of NW_027468848.1, read as the reverse complement.
GGGTGGATTTCAAATAAAAGCTGGATCCATTTCAGAACAAAAGCTCTCCTGACATCCACAGGTAGACACCATATGCTTGACATCAGGAGGAGGAATTTTCCATTTTCTGTAATCCAGTGTTTTGAGTGGGGGGCAGAGCGGGTCGTTCAGTCATTATCATTTTCCAAATGACTGAGATACATTTACTGAACTGAGACAATAGTACTGCTCAAAATAATAAACACAAACCTAAACCAATTGATCAGCTACTGCAAACTGATACTTCTTCACAGGAATAAACACCTGTGCATACCCCATACATACAACATATATTATAGCAGAGGCTATGATTATATCATAGAATTGCATTGCTAAGATCCCATGAGACACTCCCATTGCCGTGGATTGTTTAGCTGTATGACTTGTACTGAAATGAGAGGCCCAAATGAACATACAGTGCACCATATACTTTACTAAAAAGACATGAAATGTGAAAAGGGGCAATGCATTTAAGTATTTACAGAACTTCTTGCTCAACATGGGAACTACTACATGCCCAATGCTATTTTCAGACTATTCAGCTTCACTTTGTGATTGTGAAAATAATAATTTGAATGTGGTTTAATCTACAGTATACTATATGAGATAAAACATGAGATCTTTTATAAATCTGTTTTTCTCTGGATCTCACAATCTGTGACATAAGATAATGACTTTAAGATGATTAAAATGTGCTGAATTAAACTGATTGAATCCATGTCTAAAACAACAGTTTTAAACATTGAAAAATTGCTCACTGTGTATAAGTTGGATTTTATATATTGCTACAGAACTTCACATAATGGATGGTGCATTGTGAAGAGCCCAATGTAAGCTAGCATTTGTTATATATTCATGATATATTGGCCTCTCCACATTGCTGGTAGAAGTAAAGGTCTATTATTAAGTTGCTGAATCAATTTGGCTCGCGGCCAAGCTCTTCCCACAGTCAAAGACGTGCATCCTCAACCAGAAACTCCCGCTCTGACCAAAGGCAGCACTCTGGTCAAGAAAGGAGACGAATGGCTTGAGGGAGATGATGAGAGACAGATACAGTAACGAGAGCAGGCTGGAATCTATAAGAAACAGGGCTGCGTTCTCTTCCCAAGGATTGGGGAGCTGTCCGGTCAGGACTGGTGCTGAAATACGCATCAGTGCTCTGCAATTCCAAGACCTCTCCGGAACACTCCCACAGGAGAGAGCAGCAGCTGTTGACCACTTCCCCTTCGGTCCGAAGAAAACAAGGGGCCTTTATAGTCACTGACTGTTCTGACAGTCCTGGAGTGTGGCACTTGCCACAATGGAGTTGCCCAGAGTTCTCATACCACCCTGGCAGATCATAGTTTCAGACAAGGTGAGCGGGTGGAATGAAGGGGAAAAGCAGACAATTCTTTATACCACAAATGGCCTGCATATTGTGCAAATGGTGTCTGTGATCAAAGCTGCTGGCTTTACATAGGGAGGAATGCAGAGCCTCATTGAAGTTCCTCTATGCTAACAGCAGAGGTCCCCATTCTATTTGATCTGCTTAACTCTTTTGTTTCAGTACACATATTATGGTAACATGACATATATTATACTGCTCAAGATGCCTCTGTTTTATATAAGGTTACTTGTATATAATGGACAAAACTGGAGGAGACATATGCACAGTCAACACTCTTTAAGTCCATGCAACAGCTTTATTCTAGCTCACTATGAATTAATGCTTCGTTCTAAATGCCTGGGATCTCAAGGGACAAAGGCAGTTATCTGAGGCCCTTAGAAAATGACACCAGTCTATCCAGGCACTCTTAAAAAAGAAAACCATGTCCATGAAAGGTGTGTGTGTGTGTGTGGGGTGCACAGTTGTGGTTTTTGTGCATCAGTGTCTGGGTCAATAAGCCCGCAGGACCAGCTGAATAAAGATGAGCTGCGGCTTATTTACAGTTTCCTGTGAGCGGGAAGTCAGAGACTCAGGCACTCAAATCAATCAGGCCACTGTCCTCGCTGACACCCCCGGTGTCCGGACTGGACTAAGGGGGACCAGCAACAGCCCACTTCCGTGAAGATGTGACAGGTGCTGCCATGCCTCTATCGGCGCTCCACCCTGGCGCGTTGGAGGCGCAGCAGGACAGCCGGAGCGCTGACTGACGGAGTGCTCGGAGTCAAGGGTGCCAGGGGGCGGGTCTGGCTCCTCCGTGAGGTGCCTGGGAGACAGTAAACAATGAGCTGTGATTTAAATATTAATGCCGTGGTTTAGCCGGCTGCTAGGGTGATGTGATATTTTTGAGTGTGCGTGTGTGTGTGTGTGTGTGTGTGTGTGTGTGTGTGTGTGTGTGTGTGTGTGTGTGTGCGTGTTTGTGTGTGTACGTGTGTATGAGCGTACATGTTTGTGTGTGTGAAAGAGAAATAGAGAGGGAGAGAGAGAAAGGATTTTAGTAGGATATCATCAATATTGAATGTTCATTCTTGAGCAACCATGTTTGCTTGTTTATTCATTGGGATGGGCTTTTTTCCTGTGGGTTTAAATCACTCCCTGTGATTAAGTTTCTTTGCAGCGTTACAGTCAAGGGCATGGAGTTTCTGTGGCACACAAACTGGTCACTGTTTGACATCAGTGCAAGACCACCCTCGGGGATCCCTGGCTAGCGGATGACAGTGGGGCCAACTGCTGCATTTTACTTCCTGGGAAAATGCCCTTCATGTTGAAATTTGCTTTGCATGATTAATGGATCACCTTGTGTGGGGGTGACTTTACTTTCTTTTTAGTGGAGCCTGCAGTCATGGTTTGGCAGATATAGACGGGTCAAGCTGACCAGTGTGTTTTTTTCAATATGGTGTAGGTGGGAAATGAGGGGAGGAGAGGGGAAGGATGGAGGGGTCTTCTCACATTTGAACAAGACAGTGTCCGATGCGGAGCTTAGACTTGGAGTTCTATCTCCATCACACCCGACTGTGTTTACAGAGTAGCAAGAAAGAGCCACTTCCAGAGAATGTGGGACTGAGAAGAGAAATGGAAAAAAGAGACAAATTGCTGGGTTAGTAAAGTCGTTTTCTGAGTAAAAAAGAAGAAAAAAAACAGTGCATCTGAATAGATCCATTTCGATTTCATTACTGAAATAATTGACAATCCCAGCATACATGTAAATCCATCAATCCTACTTAAACCCAGAGACCGCGCAGCCTGGCTGTTTTGCTTAGCTGTTTTCTAAATGTGCTTTGGCATTGTGCTCTGCCATTCTGCTCCTTTCAGTCAAGCACTCCCCCTTCGCTCACTCCATGAGGGGTGACAAGAGTGGTTGGAGAAACTGGGTCATATATTTATTTGTCTCCGAATCGCAATGTTTTCTGATAAGCTCGAGCGCATTGTGTACCGAGCGTCTATCCCTCGGTGTGTGAGTTTTTGGGTGCTTAATTTTGGAAGCGCCTTTCTATTGATTCGGTGGAGGAGAGGGGGAATAAAAGAAGGGAAAAAAAGAATGAGGAAGGTGAGCCTCGGTGCAGCAGCAGCACAGAAGAGACTTGAGAGATTATCGAAAGAATAACTTGTGTTGCCATATCTCCAGCAGCCTAACCCTTTCAGGCTCTTTCAGGTGAGGGGAGTCTAATTGGTTTTCTGGCTGACTGACCCTGAAAACAGAGGGAAAGTGAGGAGGGGCAGAAAGGGAGACTGCCTAGGCCTGAGAAGATTTAAATGTTCAATGGCGAGAAGCAGATGATAAGGACAGAAAAATGACCAAGGGGAGACAGAGAGAGAGAGAAAGAAGGAAGAAAGAAAGAGAGAGGGAGGGAGGGAGAGAGAGAGAGAGAGTGAGAGGGAGGGAGAAAGGTTCAATGTGTGAGGACTACATAGACTACATTCAATAACCCCTCAACATCCCAGCCTACAGTAGGCTTTCAGGCTGTCACCTCGGCCACAAGGAGAGAGTAAGATTTTTGTTAGCAGAGGTTAATAGAGAAGTTCAAGCTGGAAGAAAAGCTAAAGAGGGTATGTGTGTGTGTGTGTGTGGGGGGGGGGGGGCAGGTCACACAAGCAACTTTACCAGAAATGAACAGCAGCGGGGACTTAATTGAGGCAGGTAGGTAGGCGGCGAGGGGTGTGCACCATGTGTCAACACCTCACTCGGCGTCTGCATAGCCTCGCAGATTTAATGCAATCACGATGACGGTGGGTCATCATTATCATCGAGATGCATGACTGGCTCTTGGCGGCAGCGACACTCAGGTGCCATAAAGCCAGCAAAAAATACCCCCCCCCTCCCTCCCTCCCTCCCTCCCTCATCCTTCCCCTCCTTCGCTCCTCTCCTCTCCCTTTCGCCCTTGCCCATTTCATGTATGCAGCAGGACTTTACAGCACTCAGAGGTGCTGTCTGCTCCATGACCCAAGCCAAGGTGTCAATTAATTTCTGTGGGGAGAAGAAACGAGGTGTACCTTGCAGAGACGATGTAGAAACAACCAAACGGGAGGTCCGGGAAGCCTCTGGGCGCTCAAGCTTGCCTGGACGGATGGATGAGAGAGGCAATGAACAGAGACAGACAGCAGGGAGGTGGCAGACGTCGAGACGTGGTGGCAATAGCGAGGAGGAGCACCTTGCGCTGCCTTTATCAGATAAATCCTATTTCAGAAACAGAAATAGTGCCTGAAGGCTACATAGTTTTTGTGAAAGGTAATAAAACTGTTGCAGGTGTTCAGAATGTTTATACCTCATTGTTTTCTTCAGTTACCTCAGGCAATCCAACTTTTTTTCATGAATTTGTGATGTAACCTAACATTTCCAGACAGAAGCGCGGCGAAAGACACCCCCATGGTCTGCTGGAGGAAGCTGGATAAATGTTGCTGGCGCGGCGCAGCAAAGCCAGTATCGATGTTTCCCAACATAACTGTGCCCAAGTGTGTTTGTGTTAAGCTTCTGAAACGATCAATCTGGCATGCTCTTGTGACGATCAAACACCGGAATCAAACGCCCAGGATCTATAAGGAGGCCCTTCAACCTGGCATGTTCCTGAGGCTGTATAATTTATGCTGAAGGGTGAGAGGCCTTGCACTTGCCTGAGAGTCTGAATGATAATCAAGGAAAGTATAGCAGAATCCCAACTGCTCTCTCTCTCTCTCTCTCTCTCACACACACACACACACACAGACACGATGATCTTGCACCAGGGGCATCGTCTCACCATCTCGATTATTCCACGTAGCTGCGGATTTCATATCCAATTTACAGAACACGCCATCAAGTGATCCCTTACCGTACATCCCGCTCATGAACATCATTGCTTTCTCAGAGGGATTCTTTCTCCGTAATGGCGGATTCACTCCCACTTTCCGCACAGGGGAATAATAACAGAATTTATTTGCCATTACGGCTCGCCCGTCCTTTGTTTTGCGATTGCGCAGGGGTTGTTTGGATGGTGGGTTGGAGAGATAAGGATATTACAGTGGGGAGCCGATGGGCCCTAAGCCTCGTCTCCCTGGGATATTGCCTCAGAGGAGGGAGAGAGAGAGAGATGCATCAGCCTGATGCTGGTTGATGGATAAGGTGCTTCTTTTTTCACTTCTCCTTCTCTCACGCCTGGCTTCTTGCGGCATCTATTCACTGTAAGCCATCCATTTGATTGAACATGGCCGATAATGTGTCCATGTTAGGAAAGACATCATGCTGTAATGATGATTGGCACTTGATTCTACACTCGGTGGTCTTTATCTGGTCTTTGATCACCCTCTCCACTTAATGAGCCAAAGCCAGGATTCACTGGTCAGAACATGGAAGGTAAGATGTATGCGCTGACCACAACTGTCCTATCTCTCCCTGGACTGTATTCTGTGTGGGGAATGGACACACCTACATGCGCTGACCTGTCTCTTCATCTGTGGTGGGGTGAAAGGTCAACCCTGACAGCTCTAATGGGAGGCTGGCAGCTCCACGGGGGACCGGGGGATGTGGGCGTCTGGCCCCGCTCTGACCTCTCCTCGGCATCTGAGGGTCACCCGCACAGCATGCCACGTCTCCGCACAAACTCCGCCACATCTCCCACTCACCTGTGGACGCACGTAACTCTCTGGATGCTACTGTTGTGATTTACACAGGGGACTTGCTGTCCCCTTCCCTGCGTGCCGTACCACTTGAGATAAAGAATGGGAGCTGAGTGTCCTACTGAATAGGAACGCGTTGGTGCCTCTGTGCTGATAATAATATCAAGAGATGTGTCCCTCAACTAACAAAAACAAGGTTGAAACATTGTGTTGATACCCTCTTATGCATCCTTTATCCCGACAATAACTGCATGTAACCAGGTGTTCTGTAGTTGTTGAGTAAGACAAATATTCTTTTTGAAAATTACATTATAAAACACAGCAAAACCCCCTGGTGGCACAAAGACATGGTATCATCTTTCCTTTCAAAGCGAGCCGACTTGCTGTTTGTATTTGCTCAGTTTGCTGCACCATCCGACTGTGCTGAATCTATTCATCTCGGAGAGAGATGGAGACAGGATGACCGGCTTCGTAACTAAAAAAAGAGCAGCTCAAAAGAAAATCTAATGAAAATTCCAAGTCCTGAAAAGGAGGGGGGGGGGGGGGGGGGTAGGATATGTAAGAAATCTTTCCCAGCAGCAACGTAAGCAGACACAAAGGGTTTCCTAGCATTTTCATGAAGGTGTCACACATAAAGTGTTCCAATTTCACTGACAGCCAGAGTGAGTCACACATCAACAGCAAATAAAAAAAGTCTTCCCTCCTCAAAGTAAACACCTGCCTTCATTACTGGACTCCTTTCATGCTGGTCTGCCGGTGCGTCGCCATGTCTTTTATATATAATTCTCGGGCCGTTTAGCCATGGCCTCTGTTCTGTCTGAAAAAAAAAAAAGATCGTATTAAAAGGATGAGTTAAGAGGAGCCGAGATCTGAAGAGAGTGAAACCAGGGTAGCTGAATTGGGCCACGGAGAGAAGGGGTCCCAGATCACTAAGGGGTGGATTTGCTGAAGGAATGTCGCCACAGCTCGCATATGAAAAAACATGATGCAATGCCCGGCAGGCGATGCAGCAAGGCACTCCTCAAATGATGTTTTTGAAAGTGTCAAGCACATATAAAGAGCGCCCATACTGCATGGATCCAAGTGCATTCTTACTTCAATAAATCACATATCAAAGAGGAAATTTATAGCCTCAACAGTGGCTGTGTGTGTGTGTGTGGGGGGGGGGGGTTTAGTCTGTAGAGGCCGGGGAGCGACTGGTACTGTCTGAACTAGGCGCAGGGCTTGTGTCTCATCAATAATAAATGGGCGAAGAACAGAGTGGGCCACAGAAACGAGCATGGCCTTCCTTTTTTGGCGCACAAGACGCAGCCATTTCAAATGCCCACTTAGCATCCTGGCGCCTGCAGGCCAGGGTATAGATCAGGAAGTTCATCTGGGATGGAAGCCTATACATCATCGGGTTCCACAAGAGCACAGTTAATTGAGACACGGCTGTTTTTAATAAGACAAGTCTGTAGGTCTCACTGGGATTGGATTAGTCTTAATTAATAGTCTAGGCCAAAATGTATATGCTCCAATGGAGTGCAAAAAGTGGAGAGGGGGGAACAGCAGAGAAGATATCCGTTTTTGCACAGGTCTTTAATTAAGTAAATCACACAGTGAAAATCATCAGTTATCAGTTAAAACTGCTTTAAGGAGGAAAATGATGAAGGTGATAAATTCTATTTAAATTTTATTCACATATTACTTATTCAATCCCTTTTAAAAGTTTCAGTCATAGGCAAGTCCTGTTCACGTTGAGAAAAGTAAGCATGACATATGCAAGAACTTACAGATATATAAACAGGGACTTACCTATATAAAATATATACCAATTTGCCAGCTTTCGGATAAAGGTCATTTCCATTATTTTCATACAAACAGCCCGAAAAAGGCAAAAAAGTGATCACACTTCACATGACACCATATAATAAATAAGGCTCAAAATAAATAGCTAATCTCTATTTATAAATTGTATTTGTTCAGAAATGTCTTTTGAACACATAAGGGACTTGATTGAGAGAAATTCCATTTAGATCACCACACACATTAGTATTTAAGATCCTAAGGTTTGGGATCACAGTCCTGTCCGTCTGTTGCACAGTCCAAACATATTCAAAGAGTGTCCATAATCATATTTTAAATGCTGGGGTTTGAGGTGAACCTATAAAATAAACGATATGAAAGCACTAGGGCGGGTTTTGGGCTGGCATGGAAGGGAGGGTGGGGGGTCTTACATTGCCTCTATGACCGTAGAGCTGCAGGAATGTTTGCTATTTCAGACAGGCACTGACCGTTCTCGCCCCAAAACAGTGTCCAGTCAGAATGCTAACACAGTATTGCTGAGAATGTGAGAATGTCAATGGCCATATGGAGTCATGTGAAAGTGGAAGTGGAACTGGCCAGGATCCTTCCTGGCCAGTTAGTAGCGGCTGATGGCAGTAGCAGGGGCGTGCGTGTGTGTGTGTGTGCGTGTGTGTGTGTGTGACGGGGAGATTGCGGCGGTGGCTGCTGAGAGGCGCTCTCTGTGGGGCTGGGCCGTGCGGGGCTGCTTGTGGAAGTAGGCTGAGCGAAGCTGGGCTGCCTGCTCCCAGCAGATTGGGAAAGTGGAGCAGTGGACCTCGGGGAGCAGACCTGGTGGATGGGACTGCGTTTCTTCAGGGCTTCCTTCACCTCTAAGCGTCCTTGCTTCGGCTCCTCCGTAACACACACACACACACACTCTCCCTCTCTCTGTGGCAAGAAAGGAGGACAGCTACTTCCCCCTCCTACCACCTCTTGGAAAAAAAAGGATTTGGCCAGTGCGTTCACACGAGTTCCAGAAATCTGTCAGGAGTGGCAGTTTTTCCTCTTTTTTTCAAAAGCCTTTTCCTGTAAGATATGTATATATTACACACGTTATTGGTCTAATTTTTAAATTTCACTTTCTGCGGGAACGATTTGAATATTTCCACCTTGTTCTCGGGAGTGGCAACGTTTGTGTTGATCAAACTGTGATACATCATTGACTTTATTACACTGTTCCTCTCCATGCTATGCTGACCCTTACATAAGATACTACACAGCGAGAAGTGGTCCAAGTCTCCCATGGTGTGATTGCATTTCAAATCTAATGAATCATGCTAAGTCATATCCAAAAAGCGGCGTGAATCATAGCACATTCCGCCGCCGTGGCTTATTTAAAACACTGTAAAAGCTATTTCAGCCCCGTAGTCACTGTGCAAAAAAGGCTCTCCGTCGATCTTTATTTGCCGTTAAAAAAGCATGCAATTAGCGAAGGTTAATGAGTGTTCACTCCCCTTAAAAGGGGTCTGGGCTCACATCCGTAACTCACCCGCAAGAGTTCAAGCTCTCCTTAAGACAGAGGATTTGGCAAAATTGTGTCGCTGGCAGCGAGTTGGTGTGTAAGGGTGTATATGTTTATGAGTGAGTGTGTGTGTGTGTGTGTGTGTGTGTGTGTGTATGTGTGTGTGTTTGAATTGAAGTGTCACACTGTTGAGTGCAAAAGAAAAGTTGACAGGGCTGGTGTCATGCAGCCATTTTGTGTACGTGTCTTTAGTATCATCTTCCTTTCAGCTGCACTGCAGACATGTGCGTGTGTGTGAGCGTGCGTGTGTGCGTGTGTGTGTGTGTGTGTGTGTGTGTGTGTGTGCGTGTAGGCAGGCAGCGGGTGGGCTCGATGGCTCTGTACTGAATCCCCGGCCCTCCACTGAGATATTTCCCACCCAGGTCTGTCAGACCTGACAGCCAGACAATGGCGTGTTGAAGAGACTCCACTGTGAAATGTCAAGACGAGAGACTGTTGTTTGTTTGGGAACGCACAATGGCATCACCATCAAAATAAAGAGGCGCTGTCACAACCCCCACCTCCACCCCCAACCACCCCCACCTCTTCTGCTTCTTTTTTATCGTCAAGGAGCGTGATCTGAACCGAGCTGAGCCCTGGTATGTTCCTTGCATGACTGGGGCACAGTTTGGTTCTTTTGTACTAATTTGTGTGTGTGTGTGTGTGTGTGTTTGGTGTCTCAGGGTTCTCAGGGTCTTTGTACAGGTGAGAGAGGTTAAAAGAGTGAGATCCTGAGGGTGAGAGGTTTCAGGCTTGCCAGGGATGTGGGGATTATGTAGGGAGGTGTGAGCAACCAAAGAAAGGTCATATGGATCAATTCACACGGGGTTAGGAAACTGCTGGTCACTGAATGAAGTGTGGTGTATGTGTGTGTGTATGTGTTTGTGGCAGGTAAGATGTCTATGTGTGTGTATTGCTTTGGATAGGCTTGCTCAGTACCTAATCTGTGGGTTTGTGTTTGTGTTTGTGTGTTTGTGTGTTTGTGTGTGTACGGTCAAATATAGAAAAGATATGTTTACTAATTTTATGTGTGGACGGATGTGTACAGATTTTAATGGCTGTAAGTATGTGAATAAATTTGACTTTGTGTGTGTACTTGTTTAGGGATATGTGACCCTGCAAGGCGAAACCAGTCGTTTGGCGCACAGTGCTATTTTGAGAAAATCCGCGATAAACAAACGTACGAGTTAAAATGTCGAATTTCACGTTTCCGCATAATTCGACAGTATACAGTCTACACTTTCATATTGTGAACAAATTTCACGGAAAAACATACGTTCAATTTACTTGTCTTAAAAGGTGATTTTCTCCTCTTCTGGCGTATCGTGACGGAAGAACCATGCCAACTTTGGATGCGGTTATCTTAGCAATACTTTTTGCAATACCCTCGATATACATATCGTTGGAAAGCTTATTTTGTGGCCGTTCATGTGAGCACAATAACTTCATTTTGTAAATTTTACCAAAGCGACTGGTTTCGCCTTGCAGGGTTACATATTTCCATGTTTACATATCTCTTTTCACATGACTGGGCAGGTAAGTGTGTATTTACAGTATATGTTTGTACATAAGTTGGCATATTGAGAGTGTGTGTGTGTGTGTGTGTGTGTTAGCCGTCTTGCTGTGCAAGTGCCTGCAGCTCAGAGGTGTGGAGCGAGTGCTGCAGGAAGACGTTCTTGCGGCTGTACATGTGAAGCGAAAGAGGCCCGCGGGGGGGCTGCCCCAGACGCCCCGCAAACGAGGACGCCGCCGCCGCCGCGGATGAGGCAGAGGAGGAGGAGGAGGAGATGGTGGCAGCGGTGGTGGGGTGCGGCAGCGGCCCCCTCTCGCTGTCTGACGACTGGCTGCGCGAGGGGCTGGCTCGGGCCGGCAGGCTGGAGCTGCTGCCGGCCACGGCGCGGGGGATCTGGCTGGCCGACGGGTGGTCCCACTTCCGCGGGGGTCTGTCGGAGGAGTCGGTGGCCGTGTCGCTGAGGGTGCCTTTTCGGCTCGGCCCTGCTGGGGGGAGAGGGCCCTCTCTGCCGCCCACTCCGCCGGGGCAGCAGGGGGGGTCGCAGGCGGCCGGAAGCAGCGGGCGACTATACAGGTCTGCGCTGGGAGGGCGCAGGGCCCTTCGCTCCCTTTGGCTGCCGCTGTGACTGCTGCTGCTGCTGTTGCTTTGGCCGGGAGCTCGACCGGGATGTGGAGCCTGTGGAAACAGAGAGACAGCCAGAGAGAGAGAGAAAGAGAGAGAGGGAGAGTGAGAGTGCGTTTTTGGCTGAGAGACTAGCCTTGTAATGAGGCGACAAACCAAGCTACTTAATTCCATGCCATTCCAACAAGGCCTCTAACTCTGCCCGTCCCCCTCCCAAAACCTCCCCTTCCCCGCCCGCCCGCCACACGCTTCCTGGAACCTTCCCGATTGTCCTTCGACCAACTGGAGCCTTGCCTCCTTTTTTCCCTTTGTTTCCCTCTCCCGTTTGTGGCACCGCGCGGGGCCCAGCACACATTGTGGGGAGGAGGCTTTGCGAGCGCACCGCCACACCGCGGAGCCCGAGCCACCTGTTCACTTTTCACACTACACTGCTTCTCTTACGCAAGCCAGCGCTTGCTAGCTAAACCCACCGCGGCTCAAGAAGTCGACACAACACCAGGGTTTCCACAACCATTCGGGAGTATCAGAATGTGGAACATTTCAAGCAGATTGTGGATCTTCTTTATATTAAAAAAAACACAATATATATGCATGGCAAAATGAGCAAATCTGCAAATGTGTTTTGATTGTGTGAAAATTTCAAGATCTCTTGTTGCTAGTAAAAACTGAAATAATTCGTTTTTGGTATGAGCAATCAAGTGAGAAAGCCCTGGCCAAAGCCATACATTCCAAATTTATGTGGCCACTGATGGAGAATTCAAGTACTTTCAAGGACACTGATAAAATTTCATTGGCACGGGTACCACCAACGGCTTGCCATTTGTTGTCCAATCTGAAAATGCAACCCATCGTTTACCATATAAAATAATAATGGACTTGACAGCCAGGACGTAATACAATACAATAACAACTCCGCAATGCCTGATGCTTATCTATTGTGAGTGGGGAAGAGAAAGTTAATTAAATGTAGCACAGCTGAGCTAATGTAATAACTTCAAAGGTGGGAGTTGAAATTAAATCCAACTGATTTCATACACACGCGGTCTTCTCATCAAACAGAACTGTAGCCCGTTTTTTTTTTTTTTTTTTTAATCTTAAATCAATCAGCGATATGGATGAAATGGTCTTATCAGAAAGCTAAGTGTTAGCTAAGTGTACACTGTGATGCCTTTTCTCTTAATCCCATGAAGCTAAGCTAAGTGAAAGCTAAGTGTACACTGTGATGCCTTTTCTCTTAATCCCATGAAAAGAGTGGGCGAACAAGAGGGATGGCTAGAGGAGAAGAGAGGGAGGGAGAGGGGGGGAGAGAGAGAGGGATAGAGGAGAGGTGGGGGAGGGAGGACAGAGAGCGGAGGTGAGCAAACAGAGGGCTGGGGCAGGCATGTAGGGACACGATGGTAAAGGTGCTGCAGAGAGAAGCCGTGCCTGCAATGCAGGGTCCGCATACATGGCATACAGACAGGCAGGCAGGCAGGAGGGCTGGGAATGTGAAGAGGGAAAGGGCAGCGTGTCGATTTTTACAAGTCCCCACAGACGGACTCACTGGAGAGCTGAGAACACAGGAGCAGGTTAGTCTGGAGCAAGCCCTCACCCTGCAGTCTCAGGTACAGCTGCCTATCAGGGCCACGGAGGCCAGGTTATTAAAACTCAAATCTTTTCTCTTCTTGTTTTGTTTATCTTGGCCACCCTGGGGAACTAATTGGTCTTCTCATCTCACACGCACGCACAAATGAACACATACCGTATCTACTTTCACACACACACACACACACACACACACACACACACACACACACACACACACACACACACACACACACACACAAATGAACACATATCTACTTTTGCGTGGCGCGTGCACACACAAACGCAAACATGTAGCATCCAGGCGGGGAGACCACCCAGTGCAAACAGGAGGCCAGTGTGGAGGGGAGGCCGAGTAAATCACAGTGATTTAGCACAGCCCCGCGCCACCCGGCTCTTTATTAGCCTGTGAAGATCCCGGCGCCGCGCTAATGGCCACAGCTCTGCTAAAAGCCTTTCCGCCTGATTATATGCAAGCAGGGGTGGATGCAGACGGATTTTCACCCGTTTACCTCCTCCCTGTTTACCCCTCCTCCTTCAGCCGCCACCATCATCATCTACCTACTCCCTCTCCTTCAATCCAGTCGTTCCTCCTCAGTGGCCACCCTCCCTCCCTCCCTCCCTCCCTCCTTCCCTCCCTCCCTCCTACTGACAGGAACACTTCAGGGCACCTACACAGGATGGTGGAATGTGGCAGGCCTGTGGTTGTTTGCGAGCAGAGGCGGGATGAGATGGAGCTAGCAGTGCCCACTCTCTTGCTCTCCGCTGCTGTGCCTGGCTGCCTGGCTGCCTGATAGATGACTGCCAACAATGGGTACTCCACTCCACAGCACTCAGGGTTATTTATCACCACAAATAACCTCCAACAGATACTACATGTGCAAGGGGTTCTTTTTTAGCACCGTGGTTTGTGGGTGGAGGCGGTAGTGGTAGTGGTGGTGGCGGAGGTAGAGAGGTAGACACTTATTGGGCACTCTTGCGCAAAATGAAAGAATAAAATTGGTGTTTTTGGAGGCACATCCAGAACATGCTTCTCTCGCAGGCCTGACTATGTATGGCTGTTTACTTTTCCCGCAATCATGCATAAGTTATGGGTGTTGAACACTCGCACTTCAATAGGAAAAACGCTCAGCTTTGTGCCGGAACAAACTCTGAGATGTGTATGATGAAATGGCGCTCTGAGAACGTTTCTCTTTCTAGAGCATTTTGTGTGGGGGATATAAAAGGCCGGCAAGAGGAGAGAGAGAAGAGAAGAGAAGAGAAGAGAGAAGAGATGAGAAGAGAAGAGAAGAGAAGAGAAAAAAGAGAAGAGCACTAAAGAAGAGAGAGAGCCCTTCAGTAAAGATTTTGAACGCAGGGTAATTCTTTTGCCTTTGCAGCTAGCTGAACAAAGGCGGCGGCGTTGGCGGCGGGGCTGGCAGCGCCGGATCATTTAAGGGGCAGGGTGGGGAAAATGCGGTGAGAATTTCTAAGCAAACAACCTTGACACACAAAAAAGAATGGATTATTAGCTCAAGGACTGGGGGGGGGGGGGGGGGGGCACCGGTTCCTCCGCTTTCCGCAATGTCAAACCGCCGATGTCTCAGTCAGTCAAGTCAAGTCACACAGCGGGGGAGGGGCAACATGGTCCGACACTCTGTGAAGTCAAAAACGGTCTGAGCCGCAACAGCGTTCCTCTCCGTTCCACTGGGCGAGACGGTTCTGTTCCAGCAGGTTCCGTTTGACAACAAAGTGAAGTGGATCACGGCAGCAAACATAAAATTGCGCCCACTGAGCTGGAAATTGTTTTCTGATAAAAGCATGTACTAGATGACCAGCCATATAAAGAGGGGCACAGTAAAAACTAGATGAATAGGCAGACTCAGACATCACAGACTGCCTGTAAAGACTACAAATGGGGCCTTACGCAAATAATCGTCAGACTGGCATTCCCCTTAAAACTGCCATGCCATGCAACACTGGAGCATGGCAGATAAAGAGGGAAAGAGAGAGAAAGAGAGAGAGTGGTGAGGCAAGAGAGAGAGAAAGAGAGAGATGAGGCAAGTATCAGGAAAGAAGGAGTGACTGTCTACCTGTATGGACTAGAAGGGAGAGATGGAGAGACGTTAAGATAAGAAAGAGGGAGAGGGAGATGGAACGGAAAGCTTTATATGGTGACAGACAAGACAGAGATAAATGTAAAGACCAAACAGGAGTGAGAGGATGAAAGAGTGAGAGAGGAAAACAGTGACTGGCAGACAACCTTGGGAGAGAGAGAGAGAGAGAGAGAGAGAGAGCTAGAGAGAGACAGAAAGAGATAGTGAGAGAGAAAAAGAGAGAGGAGAGAGACAGAGTGAATTTCCTGAAGTCTCTTCATTAAGAGGAGGAAGAGAAAAGAGAAGAAGAAAAGACTAGAGTAGAAGAGAAGAAAAGAAAGAAGAAGAGAAGAGAAGAGATGAGGCTTGTTGCCTGATGATGAGGCCTGATGGAGCAGAGATTTGATGTGCGGAACAGCCCCCCCCCCCCCCCCACCCCCCTTACATCAAAGAGCCTGCGCCTACTTCTCCCCTCACACAGCTGTCAGCTTTGGGTGGAAGATAAGATGCTTTACGGAGCCTGCTCTGTTCTCCCTGACAGCACAAGACCTGGATAAACAATAAGGAAAATATATATCAAGAGGCGTATAAAAAGAGAGAGCCGCGGCACCCGGAAAAGAAGGAGGAAAACAGCAGTGCGGGTGCTCATAAATTGAGCTTCTATCAGATAGTATCTCGTCCCCTTAGAATTATAAGGTTCTATCTGACATTTTTGTCAAAATTGAGTTATTGACATATTCTTATTCTGTGACACCTTAAGATGAGGTGAGGTGTTTCTGGTAGTTGTATGCAGTTTTGGACATTATATCTGAAGAGGTTTGTTCCACTTATCAGTACAACTCTATGGAATTCTAAAACTTTGAAGCTCAATATCTCAGAACTACTCAGAACGTAGATAGAACCCTATAATTCTAAGGGGACGATCTGTAGATGTCTTGAGAGGCTCATGGTAGTCTTACAGATGCTAGTGTGTCATTCGCAAAAAACAGCAGCTGCTGCTGTGGGCGCTTTTGGTGGGTTGGGGGAGGGGGGGGGGGGGGGGGTGCATTTGGAGGCTTCAAACCGTGCCCGTAGTACAAACGTTGCCGCCACGACAACGACACGACAGTTCTTACCAAACACGGTTCTGACACGCTATAATGAAAAAGGATGCGAGACGTAGCTGAGGGGCTGGATGGTGTGCAATCACTGTGACGAAAACCACACACAAACAGCCGCGCTGCTCCTAATCAAGAGCGCCCAGGCACATTGCCTCTTTCTATTCTTTTAAAAAGCAGTCGATATCCATCCTGACAGAAAAGAGAGAGGGCAAATCGACTTCTCTTCATAGTGTATGAATAGCCCCGAGGTGATTCAAGCATTGTGTCCCACCTTCTATCCCAACTAATCAAGCCTAGGCTAGGTATTGGGGGGGGGGGGGGGGTTTGTAGGAGGGGCAAGGACAGTTGGATTAGGTTGTAGGGTTTAAAGTGACTCACAAGCCCCAGAACTCCTGACAGCCCACAGGGCCTTGCTGTTTGTGCACAGCTCCTCTGACATCCACCGTGACAGTCCTCAGAGAAGAGCTGAACCAGGCGTGCTGTCATCCCTTCATCCCGTTATCAGAGAGCCTTGCTGATCGCTCCCCCCTCCCAAAAAAAGAGAAAAGAAAAAAAAGAAAAAAAAAAATCGATGTGACGACCTCCTCCGGCAAGCAGGTCCCTGACGTTGCTGTCAGGTGTGACAGGAGCATGGGGGAACAAACCGCTCGCAGCATCAGACTGAGATATCGATGCTGAGCTTAAGCATGGGCTTGGGATTTTGAAGTGTGTGTGTGTGTGTATTAAGCCTTAAGGGGGGGGGGTCAACAGCTGGACAGAGCATAGCGGCCAGGAGCAGTGATCTGGGTAAACCCAGACCGTAGGCACTACATGACACACAAGTGGCTCTCAGTCACTCATGCGGCTGAATTCCTGATGATCGTCTTTTGTCATGAATTTTCGGAATGAGGTGGTCTCAAAACCAATTTCTACAATTACTTTTTAATAAGCCCATTGCAAGTGTCAGTTTCGCTCCACCAAATATAAGTCTAGACTCTTCTGCGGTCTTGATTTCATCAACTTTTTTTGTTTTTTTTTTGCCCGGTGAGAGGTCCTCTCAGAATGTTCAATTTCTCTCATATATAAATAACAGACTGAGACAGTGCGGTAACATTTTCATTCTGAATCGATTCCCCCTGGTAAAACTGATGGATACGGGTACACAACAGCCGATTATCCGACACTCACGACACACTCCATTTCCACCATAATCTGTCTGGCTTTGGGGAGAGCGACAGAAGACCGCGTGGCAGCAGCCCTGGGTCTTTCATTAATAGTGCATGGACAGCTAAAGGGCTGCCCTCACTTTGCTCCACTGCTCACACCAAGGGCTACAGACCTGCAAGGGTTCCTGCCAGCACAGCTCCTGTTTACATCCCAGCCTCCCACTTGCTGTCCAAACACAGGCCAGTATCTCGATTGTTGGTTGGTCGATCAGAAGCACATAAATAGCCACTGTGTAAAACTAACAATAAGAAGCATTGTGAGGTACTAATAGAAGCATTGTGAGGTACAATTAAGTTTAGACTTTACTTTCTTTGTATGCACACTTGCTTAAGATGTATGCTTTGTATAAGACAATACATTTTTTGCTGTAGTGCTTATGCAATATCTTGCTGCTGAATAAAATAATGGTTGCCTCTGTTTTACAAAACCATCCTGTAGCTTGGCTGGTTAAAAACCTCTCATTCTGTCAGAGGTAAACGGAGACATGTTGCTGCAATTCAATGAACCATTAGAAAACATTCAGCCTCCTTTGAGCAATTCTATGACAAAGGCTGAAGCTGTACTGAGCAATTCTCGTTGCTCATTGTGCATTCACACTGGCAGTTTCATCAGTGCAACGCTTTCCAGAGGAGAGGGAGAAACACAGAGAGAAAGTGAGTGTGAAGAGAGAGAGAGAGAGAGAGAGAGAGACACAGAGGAATGAGGGAGGGGGAGGGAAAACGAACAGGGAAAAAGAGCATGAAACGGCCACGTCCTTCACGGCTGTGAGAGCGGAGCTGTCACATGTCACTCCCGGCCGACCATCCAACTCAGGCTCGTGAGACAAGCAAACGACGCCTGCCCCTCCTGCCGGCCGTCTCATGTCAGCTTTGCCTTGGGGCTTAGCCGCACGGGGCCCTGGCTGCCCGTCTCGTGTCAATTCCGTTGAGTGTGGAGAGAGAGAGGAGGGGGGGGGGGGTGGGGGTGGGCGGTGGAGGAGGGGAAACGTAGCCCTCATTAATTACCTCTATTGTGTTCTGTGACAGCCTGCAGAGGGAGCGTGGCTGCAGGACGGTCTGCAGGACGCACAGGGGGGGAGTGGACAGCACAACCTGAGTCTGGGTGCTGCCACCACTGCCGTTGCTGCAGCAACGGCTCTGATGGGCAGTTGGGGGCTTCTTTTCTGGCTGGCTCCTTTTTCACTACCCATGCTCTCATTTTCTGCTGTCAAGTTTGAAAAAACATACTGCCGCAAAAAAAAAAGCCAGGGATACACTAATGACAAAAATAGTGTTACCCAAATGACAAATGACAATGGCTTGAGCTGCTAACAGCCTACCTTATTTGGGGGCAGGACAGGGCAGCCAATGATGTCCACATGCCTGACATATTTCAAATGAGTTAGATTTGTACCAGTGCACAAGTAATGAGCCATCTGTGTTATGACTACAGAGTGTTTCATTTCATATGGCACAGGCATTTAAAAAAAAAGCATACATAAATAAATATGAATAAATAAATAAATATTGAATAAATTCTGTGTGCTGTAGAGCTCGCAACTTAATTCAATGCCGGATCCAAATGCTACCATGAGTCATCAATTTTTTGAGCTTGATCATATTTGGGCATGCATTCCAGAGTGTAGTGGTCTACCCCTCAGGACACCAAGGCAGTTCTGGCACTTAGGTCACCTAGGCTAATGTCGACTGGCGCTATCTTTCATGAGAGAGAATTTAAGGTCACCCTCCCTTGATACTGGCAACATGCAAACTGCATACAATTAGAGGATGCATTTCCTCCAGCGGTACTGATAAAACAAGCTGTGTGGGTGGGCTGTCATATCTGCAGGACCACATAAGGCGAGGGTAAAAAAAACAAAAAAAACAGGCAATTTATGCTTATCAGATTTTATGTTATCACTGAATATTCATTTTCCATATTTGTCTGCACAATATTCTTACTATCTGCCTCAAGGCCATTTAGAGTGCGCACATTCCAAAAGAAAGTGTTGTTAGTATTCATATATTCTTTTCTTTCATTAATGTTGCAGTAAATTGTGTTAGATCAAATTCAGAGGCTAGATCCCTGCATCCACAAAATAAAATATTAAAATATACACAGGAGGCAGTGGCGGAAAATGGCAAATGCCACCCTGGCGGCGCTCAGCCCAGTACGAAGGTGGAAAAGAGGGAGTGGTAGTTGGGGGAGGAGGGTGGGTGTGGGGAGTGGAAGAGGAGCCTCTGCCCAAGGACACAAGTTTAATTTTCCTCACGGAGTAGAATCTTTAGCGACTTTGTTGTAATGGGGAGTGGGTGGATAGTTCACCTCCCACCTAAGTGTTTTCTCTGGACCTCTACAGTACTGTAGCTCTTCATTCATTTGCGTGTCTGCCTGAGCAGCACAACTGTATTCTCTGTCTCCTAGTGTTACACAACTCGCAAGCTGTTCCTGCAGGAGGAATATTATTTTAAAAAAAAAGTACAGAGGAAGGAGTGTAAAAAAAGATAACAGACGAAGGATATTGAGAGGAGAGTAGCGAATGGTGAAGAAACTGGGAGAGGGGAAAGAAAATGTTGTGAATATTATGGAATAAAAGAAGAGAAGTGGAGAAGAGAAGAGGGAAGTTGATGGAGATGTAGGAGGAGAGAGAGAAAGACCAGTGAGAGGAGCGGTGAGACGACAGACGTGAGAGGAGAGGACAGGCCAGAGGAGAGCAGAGGAGAGGAGAGGAAGTTGGGTTCTCGCACGGCACCTGCCCTACTTTGCTTTGACTAATGAACCTGAGGTGTCCTGAATCTGTCCAGCGGTGGAGAAGCCGGTCCCTGAACTAGTCTGCTCAGTGCGGCAGGACAGGGGGTTGGGGATGGAAGGGAGTTGGGGGTTGATGGATACCCCTCTACACTGGGCATTGTGCCAGCCTATTCTGACTGTTTTCGTGAAAGGCCCTTTGGGTACACCTGCTACACTCCACATGAAAGACATCCGCATGCATGAACACACATACACACAGGTGCACAGTCATCCTTACAAACAGGGGCATGAAAACAACATGCATGTACTGTATATGCAAAGCCGAAATACATAGTCATACCTAGATACAGTATGTAGGATCAGACACACAAAGCACAAGGTTAAGGACACGTGTCTCTTTTCCCCTCTCCCTCTCTATCACACACACACACACACACACATGCGGCCACTGCATCAATTAGCACAGAGGCCGTCTTTGACCTCCCGGAGGCCTGTTGAGGACGAGAAAGGCTAAGAGGCTCACGTGAACTGGCAGACTTCGAGTCCTTACGCAATCCAAGCTGCTCTCCGAGGCAGGCTCCCCGTGCATATGCACACGCACACACACACACTAACACACACACACACATTGCCTGCCCAGGCCAAGCGCTATAATTGTACACCTAACAGAAACACCCTGCCATGCAAAATGGCCACATTTGGAGCGATCTCCACAGAGCTGACTGGGCAAGTGCGCCTGTATCGGTTAGCTGGCACCACTCATCTAGCCTCTATTTAAGGCCGTCTGTCCTCTGCATAATTTACTTACAGGAAGCAGAAGGGGAGAGTCATACTAATTTCACTTCCTTTTGATTTTATTTGTCCCCTATAATTCCAACGCAGCATTGCAGACAGTTCTCTCCCTGCGCAAAAACACGTCTTTTAATGAGCACTATAAGAGACTAAATTGAGGTTAAACAAGCTTTATAGTGTTTCAGTGTTTACTTTTTTTGTATCCGAAGGTAGACAACATCGAATCTGCCGTACGTATGATCAACTCCGGTGAGAGACAGAGGTAAATTACGTGGAGAAATATTTGGAAGATAATGAAAGCCATGTGCTGGAACCTTAACCGATCTTCAGCAATAAAAAAGCAATTTGCAGCGTTGCCATGTGTGTAATCTTGTAGAGCGAGCCTTCCCATGCAACGGTATGGCACTTATTTAATCTGTTCTTAGGGCCTCTCCTCTCTAGAGTCGATCGCCTATGAGCAAACAAATATGAGCTCAGAATTGTCATATCTTCCACTTCCTCTTCCTTTTTCATCATCAGTCCCTGAGTCCTTCATTGCTTGGCAGCTAATCAGATAGCCTTGTGCTAATTTGCCACGCTTTGCCCTACTCCAATGCACAGCACTTTAATTGCTTTTTGCATTGCACGACACGGGTATATCAAGTAGTGAGTAAATATCTTTGGCTTGGGAGTTTTATGTATAGCATGAAAAGAAACATCAGACTAAACAACATCTCTCTCCAGGCTGCTGGGTCGCTGACACAAAACACAATATTTTGTCTGCCTGCCTCTTCAGAGTGGGTATGTTTGTGAAAACCAGTACATCTCTGTGTGTATGTGTGTGCACGCGCGCTCCACTTTCCTCTTTGGCTTATGGCGCCCTGATTTTGACCGGGCACTTCATATCCATAAAGCCTCCCATAATTTCTGGCTTGATCTAGAGTTTCCTACCCCCTCTGATCTGAATCCTGTCTGTCTGTCTGTCCCTCCGTGATCACAAGAGACCCCAGATCCAAGCACCTGTATTCTTGAGAGATTTACGCCTTAGGGCACTGGGGTGACTTACTCTGGCCTGTTTGCTGAAGGACTCAGATATGATCCACTCTGGCAGCCAGGGCTCTTTAAAAGCTCAGAAAGGCTACCCCCTGTATAAACACACACACACACACACACACACACACACACACACACACACACACACACACACTTGCATGCTCATGCACACACACACAGAAAGGTCTCGGGTCAAAACAGCCTACGTCCAAAGCTCCTGAGATGATGAGCCTGTCACATGTGCCCCCTCACATACAGTAGCTCTGCGAGGCAGGGCCGAGCGAGCAGCTGCAGCTCCGCAGCCCTCCACAGCTTCCCGCCCTGCCCTACTCACGCTACTTACTGCCTGTCGTCCAGAGGATAATGGAAGGCTAATTAATTTCTAAATCCAGCCTATTCTCACAAATGAACAACCTCGGAAATCTCCCTTTTGAAGAATGCACAGATTGCACTAGTTTTTCAATTAAAAAGACGCTCGAAAAAGAAAAAAAAATGAAGCCCCATCATCGACGTATTATAGTGCGTAAATTATCATGGTAAGTGCAGCGTATCAACTTTGTTCCATGTGAAATGGTTTTTGTCTGTCTAAGCTAATGAGTTCTCATTTTGTGTGTTTGTGTGTGGGGGGGGGGAAATAGCAGTGGGTAATTGTGTGAATAGTAGCTGTGGAAGAAAAAAACTCGAGGTCCATTTGGCGAGTCCCTTTTTAATGTGCTTTTTCTCTTTAATTAAGAGCAAAACAATATGCCATTGCATTCGCTCGAGAGCTTTGACCTTTCAAGGGACTTTTGAAAGGTGCCTGTGCGAGAGCTAACCTACGTCAATAGTCAGAAAGAGACAGCGAGATATGTTCCTTTATTCTCTGGCCTTAACGGTCGCAAAATTATTTATTGCCTACAATACAAGCTGATGAATAGTTAATGCTCTGAGGGTATTTGCGCAGTGAAACTGCCTCACATTTCCTAAGTTCACCTTTAGGAAACCACATAAGGAGCGAAAGAAAGAGAGAGAGTATGAGAGAGAGAGAGAGTCAGTCCATTTCTGTGCTAGAGAGGGGAGGGCATTTAGGGAGAAAAAGGAAGTCAGGCAGAGAGACGAATACACTGTTTAGATATGAGAGATATGAGGTGTTTTTTTTATGGAGAGCTGAAGCCTCACCACTAGAGGGAGCTCTGCCCATAGTTCCCTTGACCCAACCACTGCACCAGTCCAGGCAGGCAAATCTCTCCCCCTCTCCTCCCCTCTTGCCCACTTTAGCACATGATCCAGGTCATCGGAAAGTGCTGTGAAACCCGCAGCTCCCCGCTAAACATTATCATGAAAGCCATTTCATACCTGAATGGGTTCATGTGAGAATAGCAAGCGTGATGGAGTGCAGTAGAAGTATGTGAGAGAGAAAGACCGTAGAATAAGTCCCTCATATGACCTCCCTGGAGGCTGCTTCAAGGTGAAGGCCATTGATCCCATGTCCTCCGTTTGATGCAGCCTGTGCCAATAAATGTGTGTGTGCGTGAGTGTGTACTGTATGTGTACTTTCTCTCGACCACCTACCCACCCCAATGTACTACATATTTATCTATATTTATCCGTGTGTGTATATATAGAATCTGCTTTCAAAGCCACTTTAATCTGTGTTTTATAACATGCATTTATATCCATTTTGATCTGTAACCAAGGGGATCTACCATGTGGATAAAGGTTGGCGCGTGTGCTTGTCCAGATGAAGGGGATTAGAGCGGCCCCGGCAAGAGAGCGGGGCGACCCGCGTGACGGAGATGGAAGCCGGAGATTTCAACACCTTCGCAGTGGACAGCGAGTGGGGCCCAGATGGGCCTTAAATGGGACCCATATGGAGGCAGGTGTCCCCTGCTCGCCGGCTCGTCTGAAAAAGCTCCAACTGCCACACTTCGAGCTCATCGAGCTGCTGCTGGGAGCAACTAGGACAGATTCCCGGGGAAACGCGGCGTAGCAGTAATATATGCGTGTGGATATAAAGCCCGTCGTCATGCTGCGCTGCGTCTGCTCGTGGGGCAGCGTCACGCTGCAGAGGCTGTGCGGCTACGATCACTACCACATCCACATCTTCATCCTCATCTTCATCCTCGCATGCCGTATGCTGGATCACCGGTTTTGTTCACTGCCGGTAACAAGGATGGGGGGCATGCCTTCCCCTTCACCACTTTTTTTTTTGTCTAAATGAGCCGTTCTTTTCTCTTACAAATGTCGCAATTAAGCTCCTTCCCAGTCATCCATTGAACGCTGTTGATTAAGAATAATTGCTTAATGAGTCAGTAATCCACAGGAACACGCATTTAAGTACCATTGAAGTTGAGATTTACAATTTTGCCTAATTAGCTCACCCACATGAGTGGCTAGCATTGAGTCTGTGTGCACTGTAAGTGCATCTCTCCAGCAGACAGCCGAAATGGGAAACGCACCCCGAGGCCCTGACCCAGCAACACCTAACCGCTTCACTTGTCGGCAGACTACACTCGCAATAAGGAGGTAGAAGAGGATCGGGCCGGGGGTATGAATTTTAACAATCAGATTCACAGCTTTTTACACTGTCTTTGGTTTCTCCCATACATACATACAGTACACACACACACACACACACACACACTCTCCCATCGTGTCTTTTTCTACCCCGGCTCTCTCCTTCTGTTGCTCATTTTATTGGATTGTGGTAGAGTGGCCAATCTTAACAACCCACATCAAATCAATTACTCGTAAGGGTGTCGTCTGAATGATTAATGCAGTGCGCTTTTCATTTCTCCCCTCTGCAGAGAAGAAAAAACACTTGTGCCCTGACTCTTTCTATAGATCTACATATAGACAGAGAGAGAGAGAGAGTAATGGAAGAAATGGAGATGTGGAAAGAGACAAATAGAGATAGGTAGAGGGGAGACAAATAGAGAGACAAATAGAGATAGGTAGAGGGGCAGATATGAGGCCAGACAGACGCGTCAGCAGCAGTGATGGTGGATGTGTCCTCATCAGCTGAAGCCCCTTCACTCACTCTGCTCTGCTCAAACAGGGCCTGGCCGTTACAACTCTTAACTAAGCACTCCAGGAATAGACAGTGCCCTGCAGGCTGCTTAATAATCCATCACATTGTCTGTCAGTCACAAAGTTTTTAGTTCAGCAAACCAGACAGCAGACACCCCCTCACTACTCCAACAACCCCCACCCATTCCCCACCCCACCTTCTGCTCCTGCCACCCTCACCGCCCTCGGCCCCAACCACCAGTCGCTGGCCGACTCCCACTCCACCTGTAGCCTTGACGACAGGGGAAGCAAGCATTCTGAAGGATCAGAGAGAGCCACTTGGCAGGCTTTTGAGTGTTGTCAGGGGCAGGGTTGTTTATGGGGAAATGAGATGTTAGGCAAAACTTTACACACACATACACGCGCACACACACACGCACACACACACTGGCCCTGGCTGCCAGTCAGATTGTGCACAAATACTCAGGACTGATAAGCTGATACCAGAAAGAAACTAAACTAAACAGGAGCCATTTCAAAGATGGGAAGAATTATTAGCGTTAGCGATAGCTCATTTGCTCTCGTAATGGGAAAATGTCCGTTTTTCAGACATTTTCAATATTAAGCGGGACGGGTAGATGTGTATCTCCGTAGAAATCAGCAGTGAGAGCAATATACACTCTCTGAGTGAGAACACATGGACCATCTATCAAGTTAATGAGCCCGTTTCCCTGGAAACTGTCGAGAGACATATTTCCCTCAGCATCACTTTGGTATTTCCGAGTGGTTGTTTTGACTAATTTATGACTGTTCATTTTTTCCCCCCTTTTAGACACGCATTTGTATACAGGTCAGAACTCCCCTGTCGACTGAATTTAGAATTCTCTCTCGGGTCATTCTTTGAGCTCTGTGCTGAACCAAGGGGCTTACAGCAGCTGCACACCAAATCCACATGCTTCAGTACTCCCTTCTCCACAATGCGGCAGTGAATCTGTGTTTGTCCTCTCCCCAGAATCTCTAAGCATTCTTGGGCCATCAAAACGGATGGCGAGGTGCCACCTAACCTTGACACTGACATTCATGGAAGAAAAGAGCAGATTGAAATCCTTTCTGCAGTCTTCACGTGGCTGCCACCTTCCCCCACTTCATCTCTTGCACTTTCACATCATGTCACTAATGTTTACACCACCCATTGACAAGTCTTCCACCCCCCCAATAAATAAATAAACAAAAAAACAAAAAATGCACAACCGAGAAAGGGGGGGGGGGGTTGGGGGGTTTGCAGACAGCTTTTTTGTTTTTGATGTCTCGCACTCGGAGTTGACGCAAGAGCTTACAGTGAATTTCACAGGGACAGAGCAGGCGGAGCTCAGGTGTCACCACGGCGACGCCGAGATACCTGCCCTTCAGCGTGACATGTGTGGGTGTCAGTGTTACCCCCATTACACCATCGATTTACCCTAGTGTTGTTGCTTGTTGTTGTTCTTTACCTGTGCTGTGCCAAGGGAGTGGATGGAGGTGGGGCAAAACAATGTGAATCAATAGATGTAAAAGGCAGGACCTTGGCAAAGGTGCTTTCTGTGAAATGGACCAGTGGGGGCCTTTTGGGTGAATTAATGAAACAGATGGCGACTTCATTAATGGCTTTAGGTTACCGCGGCGTCGGCAGGGTGAGAGCAAGACCTCACATGCGCCTTACGCCACCGCCGCCCTTCACCTTCGCCGCAGGAGTGACGGAAAGATCTGGAAAACTAGAAACGGGTGCTCACAAGGGCTGACCCCATCCAGAGGAGGCTAATGCACCATCCCCACGGCTTTCAGCCTAAAAGCAGAGAGTATTCAGATTGCAAACAAAATGGTGAAGTACACTCGAAAGGAAAGAACAAAAAGGAAACCACTATCACAACAAAGATAAACATCTTAAGGGCTCGTTGGGTCTTCAGTGTTTTGCACTCAGTGTGTAGGCTGTGTGTGTGAGAAGGACACCTTCCTTCATCCTAAAAAACACTAGAACTGAGAACTACTAGCACTACGCGTATCACTGCATAATGGAAAATGGGAACCATCGAGAACTTCTGTTCATACCCATTCATAGGGAGTAACAGATCCACAAATCCAATGTTTGTCAAGATGTCCAAAACTAAACTGTACTTAAGACATCCAATGTGGACAAATCCAATGTTTGTCAAGATGTCCAAAACTGTACTTAAGACATCCAATGTAGACAAATCCAATGTTTGTCAAGATGTCCAAAACTGGACTTAAGACATACCATAACACTTCTCTGCATTGTCTGTCTGCCTCTTCACCCCTTCCATGTTTGGATACTGTCTGTCCACTAGCCACTTTTTACCACTGTCTTTCTGCCTCACTGTTTGCGTGCTATATTAGCACATTAGCACATATGCATAACCCCTCCCTCCATGCCACAGCCGAACTGTGTCCACACTTACAACTTTTCTTAAAATAGTTATATATATAGATATATAGATATATATACTTATTCTTGCACTGTTGCACTGTTGGACTTACTCATTTGCACTATCACCATGACCACTATCACCATTGCACTATCACCGTGACACTCACTCACACAGAGCACCTTACCTTACCTTACTATGCACAGAGAATCACAGGCTCAGTCACTGCCTCAGTCATTGCAAGCGCCTCTTGATTGATTAATCACCACTATGTGGATACTGTTTTTAGAATTGATTTAGATTAAGTGTTAGTTAGTACAATTTGTATTTTAGTATATTTAGTATATTCTTTATCTTCTACTGTCCTTATTGCTTAGTTGTGTTTTTATATTATATACTTTTAATTACATTTTCTGCTGTTAATGAATGTGTGTGTGTTGTCTGTATGCTACTGAGACCTTGAATTTCCCCTGGGGATCAATAAAGTATCTATCTATCTATTTATCTACTGTATCTATAACAACAAGACATAACATAACAACAAATATTTTCACTGTAGATAAGGAAGATAATGAGGGCTCGATTGACCAGTGAAAAGAAATCATTAGAGACAAAAAAAACAGTCCAGGCTCACCCTCTTGCTGATTAATGGAATCAGACTGTCACAACACATCAAGCTGTTAGCCAGCAATCACCACCACCGCTGATTGAGCAAATTGAATTTTTTAATCAGGTAAAGGATTTGAAAAGTGGCAATCAACACGCTGCCACGTTGGAAACAGAGCAAATTATATATACGCTGTTCGTGGCTGTTTGTTGGTGCAATTTTTTAAAAGCGGACCCATGTTCCCTAATTAGCAGGGGGAATGGAGATTTGGTGCTTGGAGGGGAAGGGGTGGGGGGGCTGGAGGGAGGCGATTGGAGGGATGATTGTGGGGAAAAGCAGCCAGCTTTGAAAAGAATCAGATGGGCTGCCGAACACAGAGAGAGACCCCCTACCTGCACGCCGTCTCCTTCAGACGATGCTGGTGGTCACTGCGCCGTAGGAGAGGAGGATGAAAGGGGGGGGGGGGGGCGAAAAAACAAACAAACAAGGGGATAGAGATGAACATGGTGGACATCAAATGGATGATGGAGAAAACAAACAAACAATATAAATAAATAAATAAATAAATAAACAAAGAACTGAGACAAGCCAAACAAAACACATGAGGACATGGGAGAATTAATGTGATGACTGGGTTTGTGTGAATTAACATGATGACAATGGGTTTGTGACATCTTGGTGTGTGTGTCTGTGAGAGAGAGTTGTAGTTGTTACTCAGGTTCTATGGGTCACTTCATTCCAATGGACACCTACGACATGCTGAATTACCGGATCATTAATTTCGCTCTGCATTGAACTGTGAATCCCCTGTAATCAATCATGCAGAGGACATTCAGTGTCCAAAATGCTTACTGGGAAAGAAATGCGTCAGACACCTTCTGACACCAAACTGTTACAAAGTAAATAGGTGAGAGTCACTGGACAAGTTTCTAATGTTACACACAACAAAGAGACAACACAGTCCACTCAGAATAAAAGAACCAACACCCTGTAATGTATGTTGCTGTATGCGCGCATTGATTATACACATACAGTATATGTGTACACACACGTGTGTGTGTACATGAGACAAACGGTGAAAAGAGTGAGAACAAAAGTGCAAACTGGGCCAGGTTTTTCAGGAGGACTGGGAGTCCGTGCGCCAACCCGAGTAATGGTGTGAAACTAGAACCACTAAGACAGGGCACCGCGGGGAATAGATAGAAATACCACGGCCTGAGGAGAAACCATGCCAAGTCATGGAGGGAGAGCGCAGGGACTTGCGCACAAATGCGGCGAGAGAGAGAGAGAGAGAGAGAGAGAGTGCCTGTACGACCGCTGATCGGTGCCAGGTTTTAATATGAGCATGCGGGGGAGGACGTGCTAGCACTAGCGCTATCACTGCCACTGTGCATGACTTTAGTCCTCCCGTCAGATGGAATGTTCAAACAGCAAACCCATTAAACCACCACAAGAGTAAATATTTCATAGTGCCGGTTCCATGGATATGGCAGACCGGCGCTGAGCCTACAAGGCGAGCGTGACTCGTGAAAAGGATCTGAAACCACATGGAGACATTACCCCTTCCATTACCGGTATATTGGATGTTCAATAACACAGTGGCAAAGAAAATATCCAACAGCAATCCCTCTTTACAAAAACTCAAGAGCCTAGCTTCACGACCAGGAAATGGTAGATTTTCAATTACATTAGTTCTACATCGCCACTGACAATACCCACTGGTAAATTTTTGAGAGAACTTTTTGTTGTGGTGTTCCTGTAGAGAAATTGATGGAACAATTTGCTGAGAACACCACAGTTGTGCGTGTACCTGCACTGCACTTAGTTCTGGATAGAGTGTCTGCTCAATAAGTAAATGTCAGTGTACTTCCTCATCATTGTCAGGACAGCGTTGTACTGACTCGTCTTGGCTGGACTCTGACCTGCAAGCACTGCTACATTCTCTAGCAGTTTAATATGGAAACTTAAAAGACGAGGAAACACATTCATGATTCCCTAATGCAAATGCCATTGTAAACGAGGTCCTAAATGTAGCCCTATAGGTACACACAATACGCTGTGCTGATAAAGCTGATAAAGCTGAATGCATAGACCAGAGAAGGGTGATAAATGTCACTGGTTTTACTGCGACCATCTTTCAGCAAATTTGGCACCCACTGTGTGTGTGTTGGGGGATCCTCATTTACAAGTCCGGAACAGCTTGGTCCTCTAAAGTGGCTTTTTGCTAATGCTCAAGTTTGTGCACACCACACTTTGAGACAAAAGAGATAAAAGTCCTCGTAAATCACAAAGGGTGAGTTGCAGGCACTGGCATTTCTTACTGTACGGATGGAATGACACCCCGCCCCCCCACTAAAATCCAAACAATCTCCCTATAAAATATGACTGCATCAAGTGTTCCTGATTAAAGTGTAAATACTCCCCCTCAAAAAACGTCTTAAGGGATGACTTGCAACATGAAAAAATAAGTCCTCCTTTATTACTGGTCAAAGAGGTGACAGGGTGGATGGATAGGTATGGCCTCTGTTTTTTCTGCAAGATGCAATATATGCTCTCTTCATCTAGAATGAAATATTATTCCTGTGTGCCATGGCAGACGCTTGTGTGTGTGTGTGTGTGTGTGTGTGTGTGTGTGTGTGTGTGTGTGTGTGTGTGTGTGTGTGTGTGTGTGTGTGTGTGTGTGTGTGTAAAAGTATAAGAGTGAGTGTGCCAAGTTCACAGGCAGTCACGCATGCCTACTGTAAGTAATGAAATGCACAGATGAGCTGGTGATCTCAAAATACTAAAGAGTGTGATTCCCATTTGTCTATACTTTCGCTTGGCCCCTCAGAGCAGTTCCGGAATGTGAGGTACACAGCGTAGTTCACACATGCCGTCTCTCCATCCACAAAGCCCTACTTAAGGCCACTTCACCCCTCCCTCCCCCTCCGTGCTTTGAAGGGCAGCCAATTCACTGATGGCGCAGTGAGGCAGCGGGTCAAACGATACAATCAACAACAATTATCTAATCCTCATCAAAATACACTACAAAGATGTCGAGAGACTGCAAGGCAGAGTTTTTTGTTATTCTCCTCACTCTCCCTCTCTCTTTCTGCCTCACAAGATGCCCAACACCCCCCCCGCTGGTAAGATGCCACAGCACAGGAACGTCTTGATCTCCGGCGCATACTGGATGTCATTTCCATCTCTTGCCATCATCCCTTTCTTCCTCTCTTCCTTGCTTTGTTTCTTTTTTTTGTCGCCTTGATAATTATTTATGAACTTCTTTATTGTGTCGCAGTGTTCCTGCCTCTCTGACCATCTGTCCGCAGCAAGGTGCTGCCTGACCATTCTGTTGCCGGGGGCCTGAAGGATCGTGGTGGCTTGCTGGACCGACTCTCCGTCCGTCTCTCTCTCTTTCTCTCTCTCACCTTCTGCTAGCGGCGGCGAAACACCCCCGCGGGCTCCCTGCAGCCGGACGCGTCCGCTGGGACGCCGGCCTTCTGTCACTGCTTTGGAAAACGCAGACGTTACCTTGACAAACTTATCATGGGCAAACTGTGCCCGGTTTTTGCAAAGGCAAGCTGCTACGAGGAGGAGGAGGAGGACAACGAAGAGGAGAATTGAGAGCAAGACAGAGAGAGAGAGAGAGAGAGAAATGGGCAGACAAGGCATGGCAAGAGTCGGGGCGCTAAAAGGACGGGGACAGAAAGCCCACTGATGTATGTCAGCGCCAGGATAGTGCCACCATGGCAGCACATCCGGTGGTGTTGGTGGAGATTCTCTCCGAGCAAAGCACACTCGTGTCTATCTTTGGATGGCAGAGCCTTTTATCATGCGTACAAAGGCACCAAAGAAATCCCACCCTCCTGCAACTTAAAAGCCCCCCCTCTGAAAAAACCACACAGGAGACATTTTCATGTTGTTAAGGCCAGTCTCTCTTAAGACCAGCATGGTTGTTTCAGAGACACACTGATGACTAGTTTTATGGTACCTTTCTT
>NW_027468848.1:20828366-20830866 GCF_046254945.1 Alosa pseudoharengus | reverse complement strand
CAGACGCGCCCACCGCGCCCACTGAGTTATGAGTAAACACTCCGCCCCAAACACATCATAACTCATTCACCTAAGCACACCCTTTAGTGTGGCCTCCAGGAGAGAGAGTACACACACACACAAACAAACAAACAAGACACACATACTGTACACAGACACACAGAGTCCCCCTCCCTCACAAACACACACACTGGCACAAACCACACACACACACACACACACACACACACACACACACACACACACACACACACACAAAAACACTCCCTCACAAACAAACACAAACACACACACACTGGCACAAACCACACACACACACTCGAGAAGATTCACCAACAACACAGAACACCATGGCCACCACCAGCCCCCTCACCAGAGGCACAGATTGGGTCCAAATGGAACCTCAGCACCTCCCTCCAAAAAAAGTTCCAGTGCAAACAGCTTGAATGTGTGTAGCCAAATTTGAATAAGTACATGCATGGCCTAGTTTGCGGCGGCTCTCCATCCAAGCTGTGAGGCATCCTCTACTAGAGTGCTATTGGGTACAACAGGAGATGGATTAGGTAAACAGACTTGATGGGATATGTTAAGGGTAGCATGTTCATGCTTATGATATAATTCAGTTGTTATGCAACGCCACTACCGCATTCAATTTCTGTATTTTTTTTCACGCACACAAAAAAAAAATGTTATGGCGAACTAGTGTGCAAATCGAGCTTATTTTATAGTTTTGAAATTCATGAGGAAAGTTGTGACGTTAACAGCATGGGAGAAAGGGAGAGACGAGGAGAGAGGAAAATGGAGAGAAAGAGAGAGTTACATGAAAGAAATACAGAGAAAGGGAGAAATGGAGTAAAAGAGAGCGAGTGATCGTAAAGAGAGAGGCAGAGCATTAGGGAGAGAGAAAGAGAAGGAGAATGAGAGAGAGAGAGAGGGAGGGATGTTAGGACTTGGGTTGTCTGTCGGTTGGGTTATCAGCCATTTTTCGGAGTACATCTCCATTCAGCGGCGAAGGCTGTGTGTCTAAATGAAGGAGCCACACGGGTGGATAATGCCCCCTTGGAGGGGCAGAAGCCGAGACGTCAGAGGTTCGCCAAATAAGCTTAATGCTCTCCAGCACCTGCTGAGAGGAGAGGGGGTAGTGTGTGTGGGTGGGTGTGTGTGTGGGGGGGGGGGGTTGCCAGGGGAGACCAGGGAGATTCCATCTGCACACAAACACGCTCCACCTCCACATATACGAACACACAGGCACGCGCGCACACACACACACACACACACTTTAGGCCTATCACAGACACACAACTTGTGATCATTATCTGTGGGGATGTGATTTCTTGGAATAGATCACAGGGGGGACGTGAGTGGCATGGCAGCTGGGCAGCTGGGCGGCGGGGCAGGTGGGGGACCCTTTCGAGGGCTCTACCCTTGTGTGTGCCTCTGATGCTGGGATCCAAACAGAGGGCCGCCAGGCAGGGGGGCCCCAACCGTTTGGCACTAAACGCAGTCTCACATTGCAGGCTTCCAACTGGTAGGTGTGTGTGTGTGTGTGTGTATGTGTGTGTGAAGATCCACCGCAGCGCTCACATTGCAGGCTTAGGACAGGTGTGTGTGTGTGTTTGTGTGTGTGTGTGTGTGTGTGTGTGTGGCTCCACAGCAGGTCTCAAGTCGCAAGCTTCCGACAGGTGTGTTTGAGTGGCTTCACAGCAGGTCTCACGTCCCAGGCTTAGGACAGGTGGGTGTGTGTGCATGTGTGGCTTCATAGCAGGTCCCACGTTGCAAGCTTCCGACAGGTGTGTTTGAGTGACTTCACAGCAGGTCTCTGTGTGTGTGTGTGTGTGTGTGTGCGTGTGCGCGCGCGTGCGTGTGTGTGTGCATGCGTGTGTGTGTGTGTGTGTGTGTGTGTGTGTGTGTGCGCGCGCGTGCGTGCATGCGTGTGTGCATGCATGCGTGTGTGTATGTGTGTGTGTGTGTGTGTGTGTGTGTGTGTGTGTGTGTGTGTGTGTGTGTGTGGCTTGACAGCAGGCCACCGCGACTCCTGCCAGAGCGTCTCTCTCTCTCTCTCCCCAGACGAGCACCTCTCCCCATCTCCTACTTGTTCCACTGCCAATGCCCGCCTTAATGGCTCTCATTTGGATCCGTGGCTAGGGAGCGGCTTTCGTAGACACCTGATGACAACAGTCATTTCTCCGTCTTCTCTCTCTCTCTCTCCTCTCTGTCTGTCTCTTCCTCTCCTCTGCTCCACTCTAAGATTGATGACAGTTGGGGAATATCGCATGAAAACAGAGAGTAATCCTTATAGCTTCATATCTACCGTTAGCACGGGCAGGCGCCAAGGCTAAACGAGCTCCTAAATGCGTTTTTCCCCCCCTTAAAATGACGGCTTGAGAGTCTGTCTCAGACTGAGGCGGCCATGCAACACTGTCCTGCTCTGGTAAGAGTAGAGGATGTGGTGGGCGGGAGACAGCATGCGTGAAAGCAGCGCTGCTAAATTTCTCCCCCT